>NW_015167061.1:807449-843651 GCF_001447785.1 Gekko japonicus
CATCTTTGGTCCAGAAACTTAGGAAAGTCCCATGGCTGGGCTGGGACAAGACCCTGTGAAGCATCCCTCTCGGCCTTCGCTCCTGGGAGGGGCATCCGTTTCTGCCTGGGTAGTAGTTGCTGCCGCCAACAAATACGTATCTTGCGCTAAAAAGATCATAGGAGTTGACGCCGTCCTCGTTGCCAGAGGCGGTAGTGGTGGCCACGGAAATAAGCAGCTTGAAAAGGGGATCAGATCGATCTGTGGAGGAGGAGAAGTCTGTCAGTGGCCACTAGTCGTGGGGGAGGGGAAATGAGGTGGGGCAGAGAGGAGGGCAGCCCAAGGCAAGAGGGAGAGGCCAAAGGGCGGCGGGGGGGGCCCCCCCCCCCCCCCCCCCCCCCCCCCCCCCCCCCCCCCCCCCCCCCCCCCCCCCCCCCCCCCCCCCCAGGGCATCCTCCTCCTGACAGGGGACAAGGATCAGCTGGTGATGCTGCTGGACCAGATCAACAGCACTTTTGTCCGCTCCAACCCCAGCGTCCTCCAGGGCCTCCTGCGCATCATCCCCTACCTGTCCTTTGGTGAAACGGAGAAGATGCAGATCCTAGTGGATCGCTTCAAGCCCTACTGCAACTTCGACAAGTAGGTGACAGCCCCCCCCCCCCCAAGGCCAGCCCTCCCCTGAACCCACAGAGAGAAGGGGGGGGGTTGTGTGTAAGAAAGGCTGTGGGGGTGGGGAGCATACACATCAGGCCTGTCTCTCAGCACGCAGGTCTGCAGGTCTGAAATCCAGGGCTGGACTTGCCTTCTGGAGAATCTGGACACCTTGTGAAAGTTGGGCTGGATGGGGGATCTGAATTAGGGTTTTTTTAAAAAAAAATTGTTTCCCGGCAGCCCAAATTCTGTGTGTGGGAACGGAAGCTGGATTCTCTATTCATACAGGGCAGATTTGCATGATGTTTTTTTTCTTCTTTTGCTTACATTATTTTGCCGTTTTCCCTAATTTAATCTTGGTTTGCCAGCCACAGAATCTTATTCAGCTTTGTGAGATTTTGAAAGGTTTCGCGTATATTGGCACCCATGAGGGCTAGAAACTTGCGCTTGCTCTTTGGCATTTTGATTTTTTAAAAAAGAAAGCTGGGCTCTCCCAGGGAGCTGGATCCTGATGCCATATTCTGCACTTCCTGCACATTTATGGAACGGCATCCTCAGCCCTTCAGGGCATGGGAGGGCCTGTCCTCCGAGAAGGAAGCTGCCTGGGAGGGCTTGCCCTCCAACCGTTTACATGCAGGGCGTGGGGGAGCTGGGCAGGGCCTCCGGACTTGTCGCTGATAATTTCAGCATTTGTTTATTTGGGGATGCGTAGCCTGCTTTTCAACAGGAGATATTCTTAGAACGAAGCTGATTAAAATAGTTAGAACAACAGCTGCGCCATAAAGCAATAAAGCCAGTTCCGGTCGGTGTCACAGCAAGCTTCACTCTCTGGCCTGTGTCTCAGTGGGTGGTTTGCAGATTGGGGCACCAAAGGTTCGCATCAGCGGGCAGGTCTTCAAAACCTCCGGCAGAGACAGGAGTAGCTGGGGGGGGGGGTTTAACCAGAGCATCTGCTTGGAATGCAGAAGGTCCCAGGCCTGATCCCTGGAGGGCAGGTGTTGGACCAGGTGCCTTTCCTCACTGGAGGGGCCACTGCCAGTCAGGATGGCGGTGCTGAGGTAGATGGAAATCCTGACTCTTTCCAAGACGGTGCAAGGTGTTTGCAGTCCAGCGCAGACATCAGTTTCTGAACAGTGAAATAATTCTCATAAACGAGGCAGCTTGTGTGTCGTCTCTCGCAAACAGACCGTGAGCTGCCTGGAAGCACAAATAGTCCTGTGGGGAGGGGGGTTGAGGGAGCCGAAGCTCTCCTGGGGTTCATTCTGAGCCGAAGCCCCTGCAGGGAGTGACTGGGCCTCGCCTCCCTCCTTCCTCAGGTACGACGAGGAGCACAGTGGAGACGACAAGGTCTTCCTGGACTGCTTCTGCAAAATCGCTGCGGGCATCAAGAACAACAGCAACGGGCACCTGCTGAAGGACCTCATCCTCCAGAGAGGGATCACGCAGAACGCCCTGGACTACATGAAGAAGCACATCCCCAGCGCCAAGAAGTGAGCGAGGGCCCCCGTGCTCGGGAGGGCTGGGCCGTGGGCAAGCAGGGGTCCCTGGGGCCCGTCACAGGCCAAAAGGGGGGGGGGAGGGGCTTCTTGGGTCTTGAGTCCTGTCCCTGGGATCTCAGGCGTGGAGACTTGATGGCTGACGCCCAGGGAAGGTGGGCAGTCCTGGCTACGTGGGCCAGTGCTCTGCCCCTGCATGCGTCGCTCATCTTGGCTCAGTGGCAGAGAGCAGGTCTTGCAGGTGGAAGATCTTTTCAGGTTCCAGTTAGAGGCTCTCTGGGGTGCTGGGAAAGGCCTTTCTCTGCTCGCCCACCTCAGACAATGAGGGGCGAGATGCATCGTTGAACCCGCTCTAAGGGAGCACATCTCTCTCCCCCCCCCCCCCCCACCAGGGGACATTCAGGCCTCAGAGGGAGCCCTTTGTGCCAGGCCAAGCAAGGGAGCATCTGCCTCCCCCAACACACACACACACCCCTTTTCAGAGTTCAGCTTCTCTTTGAGAGAAGCATTCCACCTGGGGCCGCCGCCCACCAGAAGACTCCCTGCCTGAATGCGGGGGGGGGGGGGGGGGGGGGGGAAGGACTGCATTGCATCCCCATGGCAAGTCTGACTCGTGTCTGGGGATGAGTGCCTGAAGACTGCAAGGGAATGGCTGGGATGGGCCAGGAACCGTTTCTCCCCTCCCCATCCATCTAGGGACAGGCTCTTTTCCAAGTAGGGCACAAGAAGAAGAAGAGGAGGAGATTGGATTTATGCCCCGCCCTTCACTACCCAAAGGAGTCTCAGAGCGGCTCACAAACTCCTTTCCCTTCCCCTTCCCACGACAGACATCCTGTGAGGCAGGTGGAGCTGGGAGAGCTCTGACAGAAACTGCTCTTTTTCAAGGGCAGCTCTGACAGAACTTACGACTGACCCAAGGTCACATCAGCAGGTGCAAGTGGAGAAGTGGGGAATCAAACCCAGTTCTCCCAGATTAGAGTCTGCACACTTAACCACGACACCAAATTGGCTCTCAGCTGCCTTTCTGTGGCTATGACCCTTCTGTCCCACACATTCCTTTAATGGCATTTCATAGAAATAAAACATAATATCTAAGAGACAAGATTCAGTTTCTGGATAAGATACAATTTCCACTTAAAAGACCCTGCATTAAGCACTTAGAAAATTTTACTGGGTATAGAGGCAGCAGCCAGTAAAAACTTTGCCATAGGTTCAGTTATGTTTTCCCCAGTGCTGTTTAGCAAAAACGATAGTTTGTTCGGCCTAGGAAAACCTGAAACACTACCCAGAATTGGTGACAAAATACGTTGCCTAATACCAGAATAATGACAGCATTCAAACAGCACACGGTACACTAACCCCTCCGTCTTTCTTGTGCAGTTTGGATGCTGACGTCTGGAAGAAGTTCTTGTCTCGGCCAGCGCTCCCTTTCATCTTGAGGCTCCTGCGGGGCCTTGCCACGCAGCACCCGGCCACACAGGTGAGGGGGGATCTTTGCCACCCCTCCCCTTCTTGCTTCTGACTCCTGCACGTGTGGTGACTTCCCAGCGGGCCCCTCTGATCAGGACCCCTCCCTGCCTCCTGAGTCCAAGCAGAGGCAAAGGGCTCTCCCCACCCTCCCAGGGTGAGGCTTTGCGGGGGCCGCCCCTCGTGCTCCTCAGTTGCTCACGCATGTGAAATGAGATGGAGGCAGAGGACGGTGAGCAGCTGGATTGCACCAGGGTGGGCAGGCTCTCCCAAGGCCTCTGTTGCTGGCCAGATTGGGTTGGGAGAGGTCAAAGAGCCCTTTGCGCCTTCCAGTTAGAGGGCGGAGCCTCTGGTAACTGGCTCCGGGGGTCTGGAGGGGCACTCCTCCAGCTTCCGTGGCTCAAGTGGGGGCGGAGGGTTGCTGCTTCTCCCTTCCCGCTCTGGGGAAGCCTCTGCTTGCTGGCTCATGCGCGTGGGCCCCCCCCCCGGCAGGTGCTGATCGGGACCGACTCGATCACGAACCTGCACAAACTGGAGCAAGTGTCCAGCGACGAAGGGATCGGGACACTGGCAGAGAACCTGCTGGAGGCGCTGCGGGAGCACCCGGACGTGAACAAGAAGATCGACGCGGCCCGGAGGGAGACGCGGGCGGAGAAGAAGCGCATGGCCATGGCGATGCGGCAGAAGGCCCTGGGCACGCTGGGCATGACGGTGAGGGCAGCCGAGGACCCCCCCCCTTCCTCCCTGCCACTGTCCAAGGCCTGCTGAGGGCAGGAGGGGACTCAGGGGTGGGTTGGGGTGGCCTGGCAAGGGATTAGAGCAGCGGTGAAGTCAGGGCCCTTTCCCTCCTGCGAGATGTTTCCAGAGGTGCTCCAGCAGATGTTCTCATCCCCCCAACCCCCCCCCCCGGCTTGCCAAGAGTTTTTCCCAGACCAACGAGAAAGGCCAAGTGGTGACGAAGACGGCGCTCCTGAAGCAGATGGAGGAGCTGATCGAAGAGCCCGGCTTGACCTGCTGCATCTGTCGGGAGGGCTACAAGTTCCAGGTAGGCTGCTGCCAAGGCTCCCTCTAAGCTGTGGGGTCTTGTGAGCAAAAATTCCACTTTGTGAGCCGCTGGCATTAAAGTGGTGAGCGAGCGATTGGGCTGCTGCATAAAAGAGTTTGTTCTGGAGCCATCCCTTCCTGAGCTAGGACAGAAACGTGTGAGCTGGAGGCTAAAAAACTGTGAGCTGGCTCCCACCAACTCAGCTTAGAGGGAACACTGGCTGCGGGGACTCTGTGCTTCTGGTAGCATTTCTGCTCCCGGGGAAAGTGGGGAGCGCACTCCGTCAGCGATCAAGGGGGTGCGCTGTCAAGGCCCAGAGCTGCAAATGAGCAGCAGCTGCTGCTGCTTCCGTCCCTTTTCCACCCCCCAAAACAGCCAGCTGTGGAGGAGCAGATCTAGCAGCTGGAGGGGGTCGGCCCCACCGACTCCGGGGCCGTGACGCCTCTGCTCTCCTTGCAGCCCACCAAAGTCCTGGGCATCTACACCTTCACCAAGCGGGTGGCCCTGGAGGAGTTTGAGAACAAGCCCCGGAAGCAGCAGGGCTACAGCACCGTCTCCCACTTCAACATCGTCCACTACGACTGCCACCTGGCCGCTGTAAGGTGAGGCTGGGCACATCCAGGGCCCCACGGGCGCAGCTCCTTGGCGGCCACCGGGTGCGCTGGGGAGCCCTTTTCTCCGTTTGTGGTCAGTCATGGCTTTGTTCGTGACCAAAGGACGAAGGGCGCTGGGTGTTTGAATGGTGCTTTCAGTGCGCAGAGCAGGCCGTAGCTTGTTGTGGTCCTGATTCTGTCTGCTGCTGCATTGCTCCAGGCAGGGGTGGGTGGGTCATGCCTGGCCAGCCTCATCCACTTGGGTGAAAGTCCGGCAGTGTGCATTTCCCACCGGTGTCCTTAGTGGGGCCTGACCGGAGCAGACCAGACCCGCGGGCTGCTTCCAGGGCCTTGGGTGCGACTTTTCGGTCTTTCTCAGGGGCCTGACCTTCCTTTCTCAACACAGGCTGGCACGCGGACGCGAGGAATGGGAAAGCGCAGCCCTGCAGAATGCCAACACCAAGTGCAACGGGCTGCTGCCGGTGTGGGGCCCCCACGTTCCAGAATCGGCTTTTGCTACCTGCTTAGCCCGGTGAGTCTGGGGGCAGCTGTGTGGCCCTTCAGCACCCCCAGCAGGCCTTCCTGGGGCAGGGGCGGCATGCTCCCCCAGGTCTCCTGTGTGCCCTTGGGGGGGGGGGGAGGTGGCAGCTTGGAAGTCGTCCTTGCCCCTGGAACCCTGGCCGTCCTGCCATTAGACGGTCTCGTCCCTTTCTAGCCCTCCCTGAGGCAAGCTTTTCCCTACCCTCTTGTAATGATGCTGACCCACGCCCCGGAGAGCTCCCTGCCCGGCTATCAGAGCTGCAGCCTAATCCAGGGGGGCTGTCTCTCCCCTCCCCCCCCCCGCAGGCACAACACGTACCTCCAGGAGTGCACGGGCCAGCGGGAGCCGACGTACCAGCTCAACGTTCACGACACCAAGCTGCTCTTCCTGCGGTTCGCCATGGAGCAGTCGTTCAGCGTGGACACGGGCGGCGGGGGGCGGGAGAGCAACGTCCACCTCATCCCCTACATCATCCACACGGTGCTCTACGTCCTCAACACGTCAGTACCCCTCTCTGCCCTCGTCCCTCGGGTGCTCTTCTGGGCCGGGGCGGGCTCTTGCTGCTGCTGCCGGGGGGGCTGGCTGGGGGCTCTGAGCAGGGCTGCTCACGAGGGCTCTGGTAAGCCTGGCCGGGTGGGAGGATTCTGCACCCGCCTGGACTCGAAGGGAGTGGAGCCGGTGCCGGAAACAGCCTTGTTGCGAACCAGGGAGAGCTGCCGTGGGCAGGGCCGTGGCGAGAACGAAGATCTGCCTCCTCAAGGTCGCAGCTTCGGTTTTTGGTAGCAGAGCACATAAGAACGTAAGAGAAGCCCATGTTGGATCAGGCCAGTGGCCCATCCAGTCCAACACTCTGTGTCACACAGTGGTCAGAAATACCAGGTGCCATCAGGGGGTCCACCAGTGGGGCCAGGACACTAGAAGCCCTCCCACTGTTGTCCCCCCCCCCCCAAGCACCAAGAAGTCAGAGCATCACCTGCCCCAGGGCAGACTAATTTATGAAGGAACCAACTCGCTCGCTCACAACTTTAAGGCCAGTAGCTCACAAAGTAGAGTTTCTGCTCAGAAGACTCCACAGCTCAGAGGGAGCATCAGTTCTGACCCTCCAGCAGATGGACCAGGTGAACAGAGGGGAGGGTAGCTGACGAAGGGAGGCCCCGATTCTCGAACGCCTGAGCATCTTGTTGGCCTCAGAGGTGCTCCGGGACCAGAACTGAGCAGCGTTTGGCTCTGGCCCTGCTCATTTGGTCTTGGCCCAAGGGTCAGTCGTCAGTTTTGTTGCTCTGTGTATGTGCGCGCGTGCGTGTGGTCCAAAAGTCGCCATTGGACAGTGTGACCTCCCTTGCAGGACGCGCGCCACCTCCCGCGAAGAAAAGAACTTCCAGGGCTTCCTGGAGCAGCCGAAGGAGAAGTGGGTGGAGAGTGCCTTCGAGGTGGACGGGCCGCATTACTACACGGTGCTGGCGCTGCACATCCTGCCCCCGGAGGAGTGGAAGGCCATGCGCATCGACATCCTCAAAAGGCTGCTGGTGGTCTCCCAGGCCCGGGTGGTGTCGCCGGGGGGGGCCAGCAGGTGAGCCGGAGGCTCCCGCCCCGGGGGGGGGGGGCGGGGACGACCCTCTCAGGCTGCAATCTGAGCATTAGATTCGCCCTTTTTTAGAAGCAGAGGGAGGAGGAGAGGTGGACCGTCACGTGGGGCCATGTGCAGGGGCTCTCTAGGCCAAGGTGTGCTGCTCTTTGGGACCCACCACGCATGAGCAAGAAAACTTTGCATGGCGAGCAACCTCGGGAGTGCGTGGGCTCAGGGCAGTCACAGAAGAGAAAAAGAAGGAGGAGATTGGATTTATACCCCGCCCTTCACTACCCATAGGTCTCTCAGAGCGGCTCACAAACTCCTTTCCCTTTCCCTCCCCTCCCCTCCCCACCCCACCCCACAACAGACACCCTGTGAGGCAGGTGGGGCTGCAAGAGCTCTGGCAGAAATTGCTCTTTTTCAAGAACAGCTCTTATCAGAACTATGGCTTGCCCAAGGTCATCCAAGCAGGTGCAAGTGAAGGAGTGGGGAATCAAACCTGGTTCTCCCAGATTAGAGTCTGCACACTTAACCACAACACCAAACAGAGCCTTTCTGCGGCCCAGAAGAAATCCGGGGAAGCCCTTGTGAGTCTGGGGGCCCGTTCCCTCTGCCCTGCCTGTTCCCTGGCACAGAATTTTCTCCTTAATTTTGTTCTGGCTCCTGCTCCAGCCACCGATTGCAGCAACCCTGTTCTGGATCTGGATTTGGCCATGGCTGCCTGTAACTCCAACCCTGCTGAGTGAAAATGGCTTATGTTTTGTCTCCCCACCACACCCCACAAAAAATTATTTGAATGCCACTTTTGGATTAGAGACATTGCAAAGGGGGGGGGGGCTCCCTGGGAGTCGGTGGCTGCCTCTGCCGGCCCGTTCTGAGGCTGCAGACCGCAGTGGCTCTGTGTGGGGGGGAGGCCTGCTGCTCGGGCACTTCCTGACCTTGCTGGAGGGGCCCGGTCACATTCAGAGGGGCTGCAGATGCTGTGCTATTGATTGCTTTGCGGCTTTCTGCCATCGCAGGGGAAATCTGCCCTTGATTCGTGTTTGCTCCCGAGTTCTGGGAAAGTCGGTTTGGTTCCCAGGGGAGCCCTTTCCTACAGTGACTGCCTGCAGGTCTGGAATGTCTCAGGGCCTTTCATCCTGAGGGAAGCGGTGGGAGATTTGCAGCAGAGGCCCATAATATTTATCATTTCTATCTACTTACCTACCTACCTATCTATCTCTGTTTAGGACTCCAGTTGCAAAAACAGTAAAGACAAACAGTAAAGAGCCAGTTTGGTGTCGTGGTTAGGAGCGCGGACTCTTATCTGGGAGAACCAGTTTTGATTCCCCACTCCTCCACATGCAGCTGCTGGTGGGACCTTGGGTCAGTCACAAGTTCTCTCAAGGACAGTTCTCTCAGAGCTCTCTCAGCCTTGCCTCACAAGGGTGTCTGTTGTGGGGAGGGGAAGGGAAAGGAGATTGTAAGCCTCTCTGAGAAGAAGGACAAGGGGAATAAATCCAATCTCTTCTTCTTTTCTTCTTCTTGTGTGTACACACATACACACCCACACACATCCCGCTTTTCTCCCCAGTGGGGACGCGAAGTGGTTTACAGCACTCTCTCCTCCTTCGTTGTGTCCTCACAACAGAGACCCTCCTGTGAGGTGGGTGAGGCTGAGGGAGAGTGACTGGCCGGCGGTCACCCAGCGAGCTTCCGTGGCAGGGTGGGGATTCGAACCTGTGTCTCCCAGATCCTAGTCCGACACTGGGGGTCCGCGAGGCAGAGGCGGCAGCGGAGGAAGACTCCTGCGGGACCTCCCACTCCTTCACGGGTCCGCGTGGGCGCACAGCCGTGGCTGGCCTGCCGTGGGGTCCAGAAGCCGGCCTGCAGTTTCTAAAGCCGTTCCCATGGAAACGAGCGACTGCAGGCCTTTCAAGGCCTTGCCCGAGTTGGCGTTGCCCGGCCTCCTCGCGGTTGTCTCTGCAGTCCATTCAGAGTCGTTTTACTGTGAGAAAGCCGGGCCTGTCTTTGGCTGCAGCTGCTGTGCCCGCCCGCCCGCCCGCCCTCTCTCTCTCAGCTGCCTTTTCCCACATGTTTTATTGATGGGCTTCCGGCTGTTATCACAGCCAGATTATTCCTCAGCAGGGCTGTAGGCAGCAGCCGAAAGCAATTAATTCCCGGGCTCGAACTCCATTGCGTCTTCTTTGCAGGCTAACGGATAAAGCGGTGAAGGACTACGCTGCCTATCGCTCGGGTCTCCTCTTCTGGGCCCTCGTGGATCTGACTTACAACATGTTCAAAGTAAGGGACTTGCCCCTGGCGGCATTCCACCGGAGCCCCCGTCGCACATGTGCACCGAGTGCATGAAAGCGGCCCCAACGGGGAGCCATGGCCCTGAAACCAGACACGGGGCACGTGAACGGGAGAATTCCCCCTCAGGGCCTCTGCTCCCTGCTTGGCTCCTCCAGGAGGAGAGATCCCTCACTCTTAATATTGTTAAAAGTCTCCTGCACCCCAGCAAGTGAGGCCCAACCCCTCTTTCCCCTCCCCCTCAGAAGGTGCCTGCGAGCAACACGGAGGGAGGCTGGTCCTACTCCCTGGCCGAGTACATCCGTCACAACGACATGCCCATCCACGAGGCGGCCGACAAGGCCCTCAAGACCTTCCAGGAGGAGTTCATGCCGGTGGAGACCTTCTCAGAATTTCTGGACGTGGCCGGTGAGTGCTGATCTCCGCTGAAGCACGCAGGTTGGCTCGCTCATCTGAGGCGTCTGCGAGCAGTGGGCGGAGCTCTAGGCCTCCTCCACTCTGCCGGCAGAAGGTTCTCTGCTCGGTCCTCAGCTAGAAGGCTGTCAAGCGGCAGCAGGGCTGGGAGGGCCCCAGGAAAGCGTGGCTCGCACCGGCTTGGATGGGCGCTTTGTTCTCTGTTGGCCGGCCTTGGAGGCTTGCCTGGAGCTGCCTGATGTAGGGAATGGGGGCAGCTGGCCCTGGGCCAGGGGGCCTCCGGGTTGCCCGGAATTATCTCCTTGTCCTTTGGGCCGGAGGCCGAAGCGCAGAATGAGGGTACTACGGCAGGCAGGGAGGGAGGGAGGGTGGGGCTTCCTGCCTCCAGTTCCTGGGCGCACTGCACTGACTGGACCCGTTCTGCTTCCAGGGCTGTTGTCTGAAATCAGCGACCCAGACAGCTTCCTCAAGGACCTCCTTGCCTCCATCCCCTGAGCCGCCTCCTGCCCGGAGCGGCACCGCGAAGAGACCCGGACGTGCTGCCCGCCCCGTCGCCATCGTCGTCCCTCCGCCTTCGGCCCCTCCCCACCGCCAGAGCCTCGTCGTGGTTCCCCCCCCCACACACCCCTCCCCTCCTTTCTTTTTTAATTTGCTCCCTCCGGTCCAGTCCTTGGAGTGACGTTGGGTTTTGGCTTGTTCTCTCCCCGGGGGGCCCTCCTCGTTTCTCAGCACGTTCCGCCCGGCAGTTCCCGGCAGGGATCACGTCGGGACGTGCGGGATCCAAGCCGGCCCCGGTCCATGTTCCAGCTTCTGTGCGTGCGTGTGGCTGTTTGACCAGTCAATAAATAAGTTAAATACAAGGAGTTGGAAATGAGTTTGGCCGGTGGATGGGCCTGTCGGGGAGGGAGGGGGGAGGCGTCTGGGTCCACCCTGCTTTTCTGTCCTCTCTCCATGGGGAAGACCCGAGAGAGCTGGCCCTTTTGCCCGGCGGACGGGCAGCAACAGGAGCGGCCTTGCTCTCCGGAGACGGGGAGCGGAAATGGCTGCCTCCCGATCCCCTCCAAGGGCTCTTCTCCCGCCGGCTGGCCCACCCTGCCACGAGGAGGAAAGCAACATCCCAGCCCTGCCAGAGACCCAGTTAGCCTCAGAACCTTCTGGGTTTCAGCACACTGGAGGTTCCCTTTGGGGCGGCACCGGCTGCGAGGGGCCAAATGCTGTCTGGTGTAAATCCAGGCATGTTTCAGGGGATTAGCCCCGAGCTTTGGCTCCCATGCCAGCGACTGCCCGCCAGTGTTCCCTCTAAGCTGAGTCGGTGTGAGCTAGCTCACAGTTTTTTAGCCTCCGGCTCACACATTTTTGTCTCAGCTCAGGGAGGACGGTTCCAGAGCAAACTAATTCATGCAGTAGCCCAATCGCTCGCTCACAACTTTCATGCCAGCAGCTCACAAAGTAGAATTTTTGCTCACAAGACTCCACAGCTTAGAGGGAGCCGTGGGCAGCCTGGAGAGGGCCATGCCAAGAAGTTACTTCCCTCACCGTCCTCAGTCACCTCTGCTCTCCATCAGCAGAGGAGGGTATCTCCTCACGCTCGCTCCAAGAGCAAGGCCCATGCACACCGGTCGGATCAGGCCCTTTACAGTGGGAGGAGGCTTGCTTCACCGTCGTCTCAGCCCAGAGGCTTCGTCTTCAGCAGAGAGCAGTGTGGGCTCAAACCTGACCTTTTATCTGCTCTCCTGGGGTGTTCCCCCCCCCCCTTCTCCCTTCTGGCCTGCAGAGGGAAAGAAGCGACCGGGGCTTACGCTTTCAGCAGTCAGTCTCTGGGAGGAGACGTCAGCGCAGGGTGCACAGAATTGCAAATGCGGAGGCAGCGAAAGGTCTGCCTTTCGAATTGCCCTGTTCTCTGTGCGCTTTTTCTTGGTGGCGTGTTCTTCAGCCCCGCAATCAGGAGCGATTTCGTTCTGGGCCCGGCCGATGGTAACTTTGGGCGTGGGCAGATGAGATTAGGTGGAGGCACAGCCTTCCTTGGCTGGCTGCTCCCTTTGGGGAGGCTTCTGGCAGAGCTCGTTCCAGTTTCCTCATTAACCTGGTTAATTAACGAGCCATCCCGCAAGAACCATGGAAGGATCCGCGTGGTGGGGGGTCCTGGCCCGAAGGCTTCCCGGGAGGCATGTCACGCAGCCAGGGAGCCAGGACTCTGCCGTTGGGCTCAGAGCTGGGATAGCAGGACGTGGCAATTGACTTCTGCCAAGGAGGGCTCTGTTGAGACGTGCCTTAGTTGTGTGCAGAATAACAGCAGCAAAATCCAAGGTCCCTGCCCAGGGCAGCCTATAATCTAAATCCAGGCAACAGGGAAGAAGAGATGGGATTGATACCCCGCCCTTCACTACCCGAAGGTATCTCAGAGTGGCTCACAAACTCCTTTCCCTTCCCCTCCCCACAACAGGCACCCCGTTGAGGCAGGTGGGGCTGAGAGAGCTCTGACAGAAACGGCTCTTTTTCAAGGACAGCTCAGCTTGCCCAAGGTCATCCAGCCAGGTGCAAGTGGAGGAGTGGGGAATCAAACCCGGTTCTCCCAGATTAGAGTCCCCGCACTTATAATAATATACTTTATTGTCATTGTACATAGTACAACAAAATTATCATTTTGGTGATCTACAACAATATTCATATACACTCACACACCATTCACTACTGTCCCATAACTCCCTTAAGGTTCACATAACAACTTAAAACCACCAATGTCCACTTAACCACTACACTGGATCTTGCCAGCAATGAAGGTGGGGAAACGCAGCGCTGAGTTTTTTGGCGGCAAAGGCAGGAGGGACAGCCCCGGAACGTGGCTCTTGACAGACTGGGCTTGCCGCCACTGTGTCCCAGGGGGGCTCCTCTCTCTCCCCAGCAGGCGTCCCAGAGCCGAGCCCTCACGCCGCTCCACAGGGGGTCCCGAGGTCAAGACCTGGGGCTGCACAGGGCCCTGTCTCGGAGATACCCTTGGCTCAGTCCTGGCGGCCTGTGTTTGTCTCTGCACGTTTGTCTGTGTCTTTTGGTCGCAGCCAATTAACCCGACCCGGGAAGCACTAATGCCCACCACTGCCAGCTTAATCCAGCGCCCACGCCACCAGCCCAAATGGCCAGGAAATGTCGTGTTTCCGTAGCCCTTTCCAGCATTCCCCACCGGAGAAAGAGGAGGAAAGAGAAGCCAGCCTTGGAAGTGCTGGAGGGATGGTCCGTCAAGCAGCAGAGACGAAGCTTTGTTTCTTCCTGCGTTCTTGGCAGGGCCCCCCCCCGCCCCCGCCGCCCTTCACAAGGTGGGTCCTTGATGTGGTTTGGCTGAGGTGCCAGGCAGATGTTGGTGTGCTCTGCCCGCTTGTAAAGAACAAAGCGAGCGGTGCTCACGTGGCCCTGCAGTGGGATCATCATCACGTGGCCCTCTTGCCCTGCGTTCAGGGCCAGCCTCGAGGCAAGACATCTGGGGGGGGGGTGTGTGTGCAAATGTTGAGTATCCAGGCTAACATAAACGGCACCAGTGGGGTAGCCAATGCCCCCTAGGAACCAGGGGTCAGGGACAGTGTTCCCTCTAAGCTGAGTTAGAGTGAGCTAGCTCCCAGTTTCTTAGCCTCCGGCTCTCACATTTCTGTCTCAGCTCAGGAAGGCTGGCTCCAGAGCCAACTGATTTACGCAGTAGCCACATCACTCGCTCACCACTGTCGTGACAGGAGCTCACAAAGTCGAACTTTTGCTCACAGGATTCCACAGCTTAGAGGGAACCTTGGTCAGGGAGCGGCTGATCGTCGGGATTGCTGGCTCTTTCCACTCATCGCCAAATGTCCTGCAAAGTGTCCTCAAGGCCCAGCCGACTTATGGCGACCCCTCATGGGGTTTCCAAGGGAAGAGACGCCCAGAGCTGGTTTTGCCCTGGCCTGCCTCTGCCTTGCAGCCCTGGGGGCTTCCTGGGTGGGCTCCCCTCCAAGTACTGACCAGGACCAATCTTGCTTCGCTTCCCAGAGCTGACAGGGTTGGGTTAGCCTGGGCCACGCAGGTCACGGAAAAGAATGACGTGTTGCCGGTCACAGCTGGCTTGTGGTGACCCCTTGTGTGGTTTTCAAGGCAAGAGACAAACAGAGTTGGTCTTGCCATCGCCTGCCTCTGGGTAGCAACCCGGTACTTCTTCGGTGGTCTCCCAGCCAAATGCTAACCAGGGAATATATTTTAATTTTAATTGAGTTGAGTTAAAGTCTTCTCGAATGTCACAGTTTACAGGTGTAAACAAAAAGTGGGGGTAGCAAATCCACGCATCCCCCCCCCCCCGGTTCTTTCTAGGAGAAGGGAGCAGAACAGGGCAGGGCGCCCTTGCCGCATCTGGGCCATCCTGAAACCAGAGGGGAAGCACTGGGCAGTCGCTAGGCAACCATTGCTTCCTGTCCCCTGCTCCTGGATTGCAGGCAAAGGTGGACTAGGGGAGGAAGGAGTTAAAGTGAGTGGAATCAGGCATGGAGGGGGGGGGGAGGTGTCACCCAGACGGGAAACTGTCAAGGGGCTCTGATTTCCCCCCCCCTTCCAGTATCTGCTAGGCTTGTGCTCGTAGCCCTGCCAAGTTACAGTATTTCACTGGAACGGCATCAAGAGATGTTCTTCTTCACCACCGAGGCCGCCCTTCCAGAGTGGCTGGTGCCATGCTCCATGGGGTCTGGGGGATGTTTCCCGTTGGAAACATTTTGTCTTGAGCAGCTTAGTTCCCCCTCTTGGGCCCAGGACAGCCCTTTCCCGCAAGTGAGCACTGAGATGTTTACAAGGGGCAGTGAGGAAACACACAACGACGTATTATTCAGCGTTTTATGAATGGTGCCTTCATGGAGACGGAGGCTCAAGTGACTGTCCCCGCCGTGGGGCTCTCACGGGTTTTATTTGCGCCTTCCCTTTGAAGCCCTGGGATTGCGGCGCTTGGAACCGAGAAAAACCAGCCGAGAGTGGAGCTGTGCGGTCATGGCAAACTGTCCCCTCCACTTTGCAGCAGCCACAAAACTGACTCCCGAGACGAATTGGCCTAGACCGTGAGGCTCCGGCTTCCGAAGCCCTGGCAACGGCCCCTGCCGCTGGAAGCCCCTCTCAGTGATCTTCCTGAGCCGTTTTAAGAGCCAGCCCCATGTCGAGAATTCCTCTGCCTGTGCTCGGCCAGCCCCTTTCTCCAGCTAGAGATGAAGAAACCTCCGAAGCAATGGAGTCGTGGCAGGATCTGGCCCTGAAGGAGTTGCAAAAGAGTTTCGCCTCCTCAGGCAATATTTGCTGTGGCTCAGAGCTGCTGTTTCTTGCACGTATGAACACACCTGCCGGTGTGGGCTGAATGTTTGGGTCCTCACAGAGAGTGTCTGTTTCCAGCAGCCCTGTGCCAAGGCCAAGGTGCATCGAGTCCCTTTTGGCTGGGTCCTGAATCCCTCCACTCTTCGCCAGTCCTCCCTCTCAGCTGTGGAGCCTTGTGAGCAAAAATTCTACTGTGTGAGCTCCGGGCACTAAAGTTGTGAGCGAGTGATTTGGCTGCTGCATAAATTGGTTTGCTCTGGAGCCACCCTTCCTGAGCCGAGACAAAAAGTGTGTGAGCCAGAGGCTAGAAATCTCTGAGCTGGCTCACACGAACCCAGCTTAGAGGGAACACTGCCCTCGACAGCTCTTCTGCTTCCGCGGGATGTTCCCTCTGCAAGGACTCCACGTGCACCAGCACAAGTGCCTGGAAGGAGCTGCTCTTTCCAACCTGGATCACGTTTTGAGGCACACACCGAAATGCTGAGCCCTGCAGTTGCCGCGGCCCACACATGCTCCGTTGGGCTCTCGCCAGCTCAGCCGCAGGTGCCTGACAGAACGTGGAGGCCGTGATGCTGGGGGGGGGGGGAAGGGCTCTGAATATCCAGGGCAGGGCGTGAGATGGTCAACCCTCACCCTGTTTCAGCCGGAGCCCTTTGCATATGTCAGCCCTCAGGTCCTCTGGGGTGGTGGGCTGACGTCTCCTGTCCTCACAACAGCAACCACCCTGTGAGCAGTGTTCCCTCTAAGCTGAGTTAGTGTGAGCTAGCTCACAGTTTTTTAGGCTCCAGCTCACACATTTTTGCCTTCGCTCAGGAAGGATGGCTCCCAGAGCAAATTAATTTATGCAGTCGCCAAATGGCTTGCTCACAACTTTAATGCCCGTAGCTCACAAAGTAGAATTTTTGCCCACAAGACTCCACCGCTTAGAGGGAACATTGCCTGTGAGGTGGGTTAGGTTGAGAGTGCTGTGACTGCCCTGAAGTCACCCAGCGAGCTTCCACAACAGAGTAGAGATTGGAACCTGGGTCTCCTAGACTAAGCAGCTAAGAAGAAGAGTTGGTTTTTATACCCCGCCCTTCACTACCCAAAGGAGTCTCAGAGCGGCTTACCATCTCCTTTCCCTTCCCCTCCCCACAACAGACACCCTGTGAGGTCGGTGGGGCTGAGAGAGCTTTGACTGACCCAAGGTCACCCAGCTGGCTGCACATGGAGGAGGAGTGGGGAATCAAACCCGGTTCTCCAGACTGGAGTCTGCCACTCCGAACCACCACACCAAACGGCATAAGGAGACGTTGGCGCAAGAGAAGATGGACAGGAAATCAGAATGAAGGACAGCGAGGGGAGGGAGGCCCAGATGGGAACGGAAGGTTGACACAAGTGGCAGAAATAACTAGTGGCAAGGAGGGCGGGAGGAGGCAGGCGGTTGCATTGGGCTGGCTTCTGGGGATTGTGCTGGGCTTGTGCCCGCAGCTCTGGTGGTTGGCCACAGGCTGCAAACTGCCTGGCTTCGGGGTAGAGAGGCCGGATGGTGGGTGAGACTCTGATGGCAGGTTTTGCAGAGGGCCGCCGTCAACAGAGGAATTCGAAGGCTGTCTTGGAATGCGCCAGCCAAGCCGCTGCCTGTCCTTGTAGCGTGCTTGCACTCTCTGTCTGACAGTCCCTTGCAAAGGCTGATGTGACGGTCTGTGTGTCTGCTCCTCACTTCAGTTGGCGCACATCGGAGGGCTGCCCTCTTGGCTGCCGGGTGGGAGAGGCGACCCCAGAGCTTCACGGGGCCTCGATAGCAGGCCTGCTGAGAAGGGGACCCCAACCAGCCCTGGCATCTGAGCCCAACTGCTGGGCTGCCTCTCGGCCCTCCTCCGGAGCGGCTACTTTGCTTCTGCCCCCCGTCATCCTCAGCCGCTGTCCTTCTGGGTAGCAGAACATCCCCTGCTGGAAGCCCCCTTCTTGCCTCTTTGTGCTGGTTAGGCCTTGGTCTTTGAGGCTGTTTGGGGCCAGCCTGGGAAGGGCAGGTTTAACTGAAGAAGTAAGGAAGGACGGCCGGGGATGTTGGGGATTCTCGCCCCCCCCCGAATTCCTGCCCTCTAGTCTGAAGACGGAGGGCGTGGCAGATCAAACCACTCTCGGTGTACTATGAAAAAACTCTCTCCCCAGGCCTCTGGCCACAATGGGGCATTTTGGGGGCTGGCCCCCTGACTTCCTGCTAAGGCCCCCCTTCCATCCAGGCCCCCAACTCTCTGGGCTGACCGGAGGACTCCTGACTCTCTGGGCCACCCGGAGAAGAGGAGGAAGAAGAGACTGGATTTATACCCCGCCCTTCACTTGGGAGTCTCAGAGTGATGGACAAACTCCTTTCCCTTCCCCTCCCCACAACAGACACCCTGTGAGGGAGGTGGGGCTCAGGGGCTGAGAGCTCTTTCGAGGACTGCCCTTGAGAGAACAGCTCTGACAGAACTATGGCTTAGCCCAAGGTCATCCAGCAGCTGCTTGTGGAGGAGTGGGGAATCAGACCCAGTTCTCCCAGATTAGAGTCCGCACACTTAACCACAACACCAAACTGGGTCTCTAGAAATTGCTCCTTCATGTAAGCCTGCTGGAGCAGTCCAAAGCCAGCCCCAGTATCCTGTTCCCAGCTCGCAGAGCAGGGCCAGAATGTACTGGGGTTGCCCTGCTGCTTGTTCCAGCACCTGACGTTCAGGGGTAGGCGTCCTTTGAACATGGACAATTCTATTCAGTCATCATGTCTCGCAGTCGACCCATCTGTCCTTCTCCATTAACTTTTCAGCTGCTGAATTCCACAAAACCAAGTGCACGTTCTCTTGAAGAAGGGCTCCCTTTTGTTTGGCTGTGGCATGGCTGGTCTCTAGCATTGCTGTGGGTGAGAACTCTCTCTTCCTCTTTTGCTCACTGGCAGATTACGACTGGGCTGGGCGCTCTTTTGCAGAGGTGGGATGAGCGGGTTGGGAAGAGGCAGCCCCGTGAAGCAAGGCCACTGTCGGTGCCATTTTGTGTGGGCTAGAATGGGGGCAGGAGCCACCTGGCCTTGCCCTTCCTTGTGCAACTGGGGCGTCCTCCTCCTCCTCGGCTCAGTCTAAAGACCTCCTTCCGGTGCCAGGCCTCCCCAGATCCAGAGCCAAGGAAAGCTACACGTCGTCCTCTCTGTAATCGACGCCCATCGGCCTAATTTCATCTTCTAGTTCCAAATGGGGCAAAAGCCGGTCAAGGCAGAGACGGGGAGCGCTTTACAGAGAGAGGCGAGGAAGCCACGTGGGTTTCTGCTTCTCCCTTTCTCACCCAAAGGTGGTAAATCTTCTTTTGGAAGCCCCTGTGGTCGGGGGAGGTGGAGCGAATGGCTCGTGTTTTGGAGAGTCCTTTGACGGTGGTAATATAATCTGCTGGCACCACCGTTCTGAGAGCAAAGGCTTTGAAGGTGTGGGAGCCCGTATTGGGAAAGCAGGGTTACTCCAGGGCAAGCGCTGCCAGCCAAGGAGTCGCTGTGGAGACTCGAATGGACTGAGGAGGCCCCGCCCTGGACCAGGTGGCCCCAGCATCCCACCCCCCTTGACCTGTGGGCAGATTTATCGCAGTTTCTTATTTAAATATTTATACCCCATCTTCCCCTCCATACCCAGAGGCTCAAAGTGTCTTACAAAGAAAACCAAAACCCAGCCCACGTGCCAAAAAGGGCAGAGCATGGGAGACACAAATGCTGCAACTGAGCGCATGAACCGAAACAGCCTGAGTGAAGAAGAAGAAGAAGAGATTGGATTTCTACCCCACCCTTCACTACCTGAAGGAGTCTCAGAGCGGCTCACAATCTCCTTTCCCTTCCCCTCCCCGCAACAGACACCCTGTGAGGTGGGTGGGGCTGAGAGAGCTCTTTCCAGAGCTGTCCTTGAGAGAACAGCTCTGACAGAACTATGGCTTGCCCAAGGTCATCCAGTAGCTGCAAGTGGAGGAGTGGGGAATCAAACCCGGCTCTCCCAGATGAGAGTCCGCGCACTTCCCCTCTGCCCAGCACCAGCCAGCAACCATCTCAGCTCCATCTGAGGCCCCGTCCGTCCCACCACTGTCCCGCTTTGCAGTGCCTCAGCGAGCCGGCTGAGGAGGGGGGTCCTCCTGGCCAGACCCCCTGCAGGGTGGGGAGGCGGGTGGCGCCACCAGGGAAGCTGATCGAGGCAGCTTGGGTGTGGGAAGGAACATCCCTGAGAAATGGATGGGTGGATCAAAGGGTGTTTATCCGGCCCGTTTTTAATTTTTGCATCATGGATTCTGGTTTGGCCGACCAAGGGCGGGGTGGTGGGGTGGGGACAGCGCCGGTGCCTCCGGGCCGCTTGAGGAGAGGATTATAGCCATGCTCTGTTCAGCGTGTGGCCCCGTTAAGGGCAAGAGGGCACCCAGCGGGCACAACCGGTTCCTGGAGGGAAGTTCTGGCCGTGGCCATGCATGGGGATGGGCAGACTGGGGGCACCTCTGCCTTCGAAAGCAAAATGGTGCTCTGCGGTCCTGGGAAGGGAACATCTCCTGCCTCCTTGCTCGCTTGTTTCTTGCCCCACCTGGCTGGCATCAGCTGGAGCCAGAGGGGTGGACTGGAACGAAACTGGGGCCCCGGCAGATTCTTGCAAAAAGGGTTTGCCCCGAAGGCAGCATCCGCATGGGGCAAAAGAGACACTGAACCAACCCACCGCTGTGGACTGGGAGCGAGGGGGCACATCAGTGAAGGCACTTGCCCCCAGAGAGTGCTGAGCAGGGAGAACGGCTTTTGTGCTGCCCTGGTGAAGCTCCGATGGGAAGCGGATCACTCCCTTGCAATCCTCCTCTCGAATTTGGTCAGCAAGGCTTTGCTCCCGGTGAAGCAACTTCCGTCTGTTCCCAAAATGTGCCAACGCAAACGGTTTCTCTGCCCTTGTGGCAACTTGCAGGGCTGCCGTCGATCCCTCGTTAACTGGCTCTTATTAAATGTTCACGAGGCGCTGAGCGGCGTTAATCTGCGTGGCGCCTCGGTTGGCACCGGTCCCCTGCTCCGCTGGGGGCAGGGAGGGGCCCCTTTCTTCTCTGGAGGCAGCGAGGTCTGTTCGGGCCTTGCTCTTCTGCCGCCCTCTCCTCCCTTGGTGCGGCCGGAGAGTTCTGCAGAGGTGTCTCCCCGATGGGAAGATGCCAGGCCGACACCGGCTGGGGAACATGTGCTGGCTTTCACCAGACTTACTCCACTTAGCCCCGGTGTTTGGAAGTGGGGCTCTCCCCGTGCTTGTTTCCTTCAGGGAGCCTGTGGGGGGGGGGGGCGGGGAGGAATGGAGGCTGTTGGGCTTGGATTCACCATCAGGGATCCCCAGGTCATCTGAGGCTCTTGATCAACGCACCCTCTCAGCTGTGGAGTCTTGTGAGCAAAAAGTTGTACTTTGTGAGCTCCTGGCTTTAAAGTTGAGAGAGAGCGATTGGGCTCCTGCATAAATTAGTTTGCTCTGGAGCCCTCCTTCTTGAGCTAAGGCAAAAATGTGTGAGCCGGGGGCTAAAAAATGGTGAGCTAGCTCACACTAACACAGCTGAGAGGGAACAATGGAGCCAGCCTTCCTGAGCTAAGGCAAAAACGTGTGAGCCAGGGGCTAAAAAACGGTGAGCTAACTCACACTAACTCAGCTTAGAGGGAACGCTGCTCTTGATGGGTGTGGGAGAGGAAAAGGGGCGGTCACATATATGAGACTGGCTCTGCCTCCTGATCCCACCCCACAGTCATGAATGTTAAGGAATTGAAGATGTCCGTTTTCCTACACAGGAGGAGTCCCTCCTGCCTCTGGGCCCACATTTATTGCTTTCATTTACTCCTCCTCCTAAAGAGACAGGAGTTAATTGGGGTGGGGGTGGGGACATTTTTTTGTATTTTTCTTATGTGTGTGTGTGTGTGCACCTGGAAGTCATGGCAACCTCTAGTGACTGACCCCTCCTTGGGGGCCTGGAGGCGGCTGAATGAAGCCTGCCCCTGTCCTCCCGACTGCTGTCCTCCCGACTGCTGGTGGTCCAAGGAGGTCCCCCATCCAAGTCTTTGCCAGAGCAGACCCTGCTTGGCGTACGAGCCCAGACCTCTCCGGGTCAGGACACAAAAGAACCAAAGAAAGAGATTTAGGGCTCACCCACCAGAAAGTCTGTTCTCTTCAGACGAGTGGGACCTGCGCAACAACATAGATTTAGGCCACTATTATGTATTACCTCTTCATTTAATTCATTTATACCCCACCTTTGTCCCCAATGGGGCCCCAAAGCAACAGCAGCAGCAGCAGCAGCAGCAGCGGCGGAAGAAGAGAAGAGATTGGATTTATACCCCATGGCCCTTCACTACCCAAAGGTGTCTCAGAGCGGCTGACAAACTCCTTTCCTTTCCCCTCCCCACAACAGACACCCTGTGAGGTAGGTGGGGCCGAGAGAGCTCTCTCGAGAACTACCCTTGAGAGAACAGCTCTGACCAGAACTACGGCTTGCCCAAGGTCATCCAGCAGGTGCAAGTGGAGGAGTGGGGAATCAAACCCGGTTCTCCCAGATTAGAGTCCGGGCACTTAACCACGACACCAAACAAACAGCTTTTACGTCATATTTTCTCCTCACAACTACCCTGTTGGGCTGAGAGACAGTGACTAACCCAAGGTCACCCAGCCAGCTTCCATGGCATGAGTGGGGATCCAAGAAAAGGCCTCCCAGAGACTGGTCCGGCATGGCTGACCCCCTGCACTCCACTGGCTCTCACAGAAGTTCCTCCGTGTGGCTGTGGGAAAATAAGATTTTAGTACTGGCGTGATTTCATTCCATAAGTATGAACCTGTTGGGAGGCTTCCTGTCGTCACACATTTGGGCTGATCGATGTCTTCCGTCGGGGACATTCCAGTCTGCTTAGCTTACTGACAGGAGAAAAGAGCTTGTTTAAGACACTTCCCTAAACCCGAGAAGCTGGCTTGCTCCAGTCTAGGGTCCTGAGCAGTGTTCCCTTTAAGCTGAGTTAGTGTGAGCTAGCTCACAGGTTTTTAGCCTCCAGCTCACACGTTTTTGTCTCAGCTTGGGAAGAAGGGCTCCAGAGCAAACTAATTTATGTAGTAACCAAATCGCTGGCTCGCAACTTTAATGCCAGTAGCTCAGAAAGTAGAATTTTTGCTCACAAGACTCCACGGCTTAGAGGGAGCCTCGATCATGTGCTTGCAAGACTATATATATGGCTGCTCAGGTTAGGGAGAAATTTGAAAAGGAATTGCACAGAGCAGTGGTGATATAATCCGCTGGCACCACCTGGCCAGGTCCTTTAGTTAACACGGCGGGAGACTGCAAATCTAAGGATCTTGCAGAGTTTGCCCGCGTGACTGCAGACCTGACCTCAAGAGCCGTTCCCTTCACCCTAGCGAGCTTGCCGGTGAAAGTCGGAGGGGCCCGACTCTGGCGCCTCAGTCCAGTAAACTCAGCTCCTGGGCAAGGTCAGAGTGACCAGAAACGGATGCAGAACTTGGGAGATCAACTTCTGAAACCCAGGGCTTCTTCTGCCGCATCAGGGAGATTTGGGACAATGCAGTAATACTGGTGTCGACCAAGGCTCCCTCCAGGCTGTGGAGTCTTGTGAGAGGAAAAAAACTACTCTGTGAGCCCCTGGCGTTCAAGTTGTGAGCGAGCCATTTGGCTGCTGCATAAATTAGTCTGCTCTGGAGCCCTCCTTCCTGAGCGGAGACAAAAATGTGTGAGCCCGAGGCTAGAAAACGGTGAGCCGGCTCACACCAACTCAGCTTAGAGGGAACACTGGACTGTAGACCTTAATTACATCTATGGTCACGAAGGACAGACAGACAGGGGGGCGTCAAGTTACAGGAGCCTCATGGCACATCCAGCCTGGTGTGTTTCTAGGTATGTGGATGTGTTAGATATTCGGTATTTTAATTTCTTAAAGTTAATCAGCAGAGTCAGCAGAGTATTAAAGAGGCAGAGTCCATGGTGTGTATTAAAATATAAATAAGTTTACTTCAACCTAACATGGGAAAAAGTATACGGGATGGAAAATAACAAAGAGCTATATTTCTAGATCCTCACAGCTAGAGAGAACATCTTAGGTCTAACTTACATGGCAGAAGTCTAATGGAGACATCTTAAGTCATTCTAAGACTAATGGAGAGTGCTCCTCCAATGGAGTCAGAACGAGACTGGAGCTTCTTCTTGTTCAGGACAAAGAGTCATAAAATGCTAAATACGAGCCACTCTATTCTCCAGTCAGAACAACAAACTAGATCTGAAGTTGGCGGCCTTTCTAGCTCTCTAAACAGATAGGATACAAACAAACATGTGATTCAGTACACAGTATTAACCCACCTTGGGAGAATGAATCTCTCTCTCTCTCTCTCTCTCTCTCTCTCTCTCTCTCTCTCTGTGGGCATCCAACAGGGGGTTCATCTGGAGGGGGAAGGGGCTCTCTGCTGACTCAGCAATTAACCCTACATGGACCAGTGTTCCCTCTAAGCTGAGTTAGTGTAAGCTAGCTCACAGTTTTTGAGCCTCTGGCTCACACATTTTTGTCTTCGCTCAGGAAGGGATGGGGCTCCAGAGCAAACTAATTTAGGCAGTAGCCAGATCACCTGCTCACAATTTTAAAGCCAGTTCCCCAAGTAGAATTTTTGCTCACAAGACCAATGTTCCCTCTAAGGTATGGAGTCCTGTGAGCAAAAATTCTACTTGGGGAACTGGCTTTAAAATTGTGAGCAGGTGATCTGGCTACTGCCTAAATTAGTTTGCTCTGGAGCCACTCTTCCTGAACTAAGACAAAAATGTGTGAGCCGAAGGCTAAAAAACTGTGAGCTGGCTCACACTAACTCAGCTTAGAGGGAACCCTGCACAAGACTCCACAGCTTAGAGGGAACATTGACACAGGCCCCAACTTTTGGGGGTAGCGTTTCTGAATCTCCACGGCAACATTGGCAACATCGTCTCTGGGCAGACGTCGGCTCTTTCCCCCATTTCTCCCCTAAATTTGCATCTGAGCAGATCAAAGGGAGCGGTGTGCTTCCAGGCTCTTCTTTTGATCCCAGGGGAAGGGCAATTAAGATCCCAGCTTTACTGTTCATTATCCAGGCAAGTGAGAACTGGAGGCTTCCCCGTGCGCTCCAACGAGAACACACCAAATAAGGCTTCAGAGGGTGCACCAACTTAATAGTGAGGACGACATCAACAAGTTGGGGAAGCGCACGGGCTTGTTTACTGGCCAGGCCGCTCTCTCTTGCTCTGCTTGATGACGGCGATGAGAGGTAGCCAAAATCTCCAGCCAGGACTCTTCTCTGCCTGAGACCTGGGAGGGTCGGACTTCTCTGTCCACGTGACCCCCTCCCGGTGGCGGCAGACGGAAGGCGGGTGCTGGTGCATTGCAGGGGCTGAACGCGTGTTGGGCCTGCACTCCCACCAGCTGGGCCCAAGCAAGCCCCAAAGGCTCTGCCTGGCACCTGGCAAGCAGAGGTGTGGGCATGGGCCCAGGCATTGCGGAGTACCCCTCGCTTGGGGCAGCAAAGCCCCTTGAGGCCGAAGCTTCGTATGTTCATACACATGCTGAAGGATAGGCTGGAGAAGTATCCTCTGAGCTTGCTTTACTGTGAGGTTGTGTTGTTGTAGCACGGAGAAAGGGGCCTAAGCCCAAGCACAGACCACCAGATCAACAGAAGGAGAAGAACTTTATTGGCGCCGGTTCAGTCAGCGAAGCACGCTTTAAACAGACTGAACCCAGAGCAATGCAGGCTCCAGGCTTTTATACTGCAACAAGGTTACACGTCATCATTTACATCACCAGAGTGGAATTTTCCATTGACTAGGCTTACTTTTCCCTCCCAAACTACACAAGCTCACTTCTGCCCCCTTATGACTGGAACATGAACAGCAACTATCCCCTTATATGGGCAAGGAATAATAAATGCCTACTTCATTCCCCCCTTTCGGTCCTTTCTCTGGGACAGAGAGAGAGACCGACCAATAACATGGCATAGCATTTATTCCTTGCCTGGAGAGTATACAGTAACTAACAGTACTTTTCTTCTTTAACCTGTGGAAGAATTTATGCATTAGTGTTCAACCTGTTCCTTTTAGCAGTAACCAAATATAAAAGTTTAACAGTATCATTGTGAGCTAACATTGCATTAACTGTTTTGGTAGCTACATTCTTAATCAAAGGTATCAAACAAGGGAGAAGTAACAAACCACCAAAGGCTAAAGCTATTAAGAACAATATACGTTTCCAATCTCCAAGCATGTTTCCGAACCAATCTTCAGTATCTATTCCTGTCCAGGTTTGGACTGGGACATGGGCTAAATTACGCATATGTTCTGTAATCTGTTCAATAGCTTTACCATTGTCATCAATCTGTAAACAACAATTTGAAAGGTTAAACTTTCCACAAACTCCTCCTTCAGTTGCTAATAAGAAATCTAAGGCAAGTCGGTTCTGGTAAACAGCAGTGCGAAGTTGTGTGTTGGTTTCGGCTAATACAGACAGAGCCAGGGAAGTTTCATTAGTTATGATTTCTAAAACCGCTTGTAGTCTAATTATTCGATTTAGCATATAAATGGGGGTTCTATAACCATATGTACCATCAGCTGCCCAGGTAGCTGGACCATATACTTGAATAATACGTTCTGGAGGCCATTCATCATCTTTCCAGTTACCTACAGCTAATCCCCGTATTTCTCGCTTTGAGCGTCCTAACTCATCATATACTGGGACTCCTAACCTTTCTCCGACAGTGAGGGGTAGGAGGAAAAAGCTAGGTTTTATAGTACCTAATATACAAGCACCATTCCATGTAAGGGGCAGGGTTGCATAGGCAGCTGAACCACATATCCAGTATAAGGAGTCTGGAGCTCTCCATTCTTTAGAAGTGCTACAGGGGTTGTCCCATAGGACTTGTAAACGACTCATATTAACATAAGGTGGGGCTTGGGTGACATTCGGATTAGCAAAATTAATATAGGCTTTAGGCTGGGTGCCATTACAGAACCATCCTTCTTCACAATCTAGGGCTCCCACTGAAATGTTAAAAGGAGCTCCCTGTCGTATAAAACAAGTATGACCAACTAAGGGATTTTTCAGGATCCATCTACTGGGGCGGTGGATATTATTCCAGGAAAGGTTGAAAGCATGGGAGATATTATTAAGTTCTACCTCTTTGGCCTCCCAGGGCCATTGTTCTCCCATATTGGTACCTCCACAGACATAACAATTCTTAACTGATAGTTCTCCTGCAATTCTTTCAGCAAGATCGATAAATAGATTCTTGGTCACTGGGGGGATTTCTATTACTTTCCCCATTTCTGACCAAAAGGTTGTGTGAATCTTCATTTCAGTGCTTTGGATTTTTGAACTAATAGTTTCTATGACAATGCGTCCGTATGGACTTTTTCGACCACCAATATCTATGCCAACCCCATACATCAGTTTCTTTCTTCCCTGGTTCTCGGATGCTCGGAAATGTAAGCACAAGGGAGTGCAGTGGTTATGGCTGCAAGGGGTTAGACTAGTTCCCTGGGATAACTTAAAGTACGGGTGGGCTTTCCCTCCTCCCACTATTCCACCTTGAGGTCCATCTGAGATATTACCATCATTAGAGACATACCAGACTTGTGCTTCAAGTTCATAAGTTGATGACAGAAACATTTTCCCTTCTTTGGCATAGCTCTGCTCTTTAGCTAGCCCTCCACACGTTTGTCTAATTTCCCCTGCACTATACTTTCGACTTCGAGAGATGGCATGACATATGTCAAAACAGACTTGCATACTTTGACTAGACTGGGAAGTGACATTGGACGCTAAAAGGGAAGAGGTGAAAGTATCAGGACTTGTGTACCATCCACTAATATAAGCATAAACATTAATACGGGCCCGAGTCACATTGGACTGGGGTCGAAAGCACATAAATTTCCCTTGATTTACACAAACACTGTAACTTATGCCCTCATGAGAACATTGGGTAACTACAGACGAAATACAATCAAAGTCAGAATGATAAATGAGGGTTTGTGAGACTTGACCTTCACGAAAAGTGGAAGTAATGCAAGAGGTACAAGCAGGAAACCCCATAACTGGGATGCAGATCATAGAAGGTACAAAAACACAATTTAACAGAAGCATCCACATCTTGGGCCTGTGCGTCGACTAGTCAGCTTCCGGTGTGACTAGAGCAGGGCCTGATGCTCCAACGAAGGTCTGATTTTTCACCCGTGCGCAGGGAGACCGTTTCCGGTAGGTCTCAGCAGGGGTTCTGGAGTCAATCTTCAGCTGTGTCCTCTTGGGGCGTGGGCCCAAGAGAAGCAGAGCTTGCTGGATTACTGGGCACGACACGTCTAAGCTTCACAGTAGTAGGATTAGATCCTGGCTCAGCAGTCCATCTAGTATGGGCAAGCTTCAAATTCGTCCAGTGGATCCAGGGTTTCCTCTCAACGACCTTCACAGCTGTAGGGGAACTGAGTAAAACAGTGAAAGGTCCCTCCCACCTTGGCCCTAAGGGCTCTGGTCTCCAATTTTTAACCCATACTGAATCTCCAGGACTGACATGACACACAGAATCAAACAAGGGAACTGGGAGACAGGCAGAGTAATGTCTTTGGAGTTTCTCAACTTGTCGTCCAAGGGCTTGTAATTCTGCTGAGGTGATTAACTGATGAAACCCATAAGCATCGGTATGAACTCCCATGGTCAGTGGGGGAGGACGGCCAAACATTGCCTCATAAGGAGAAACTGAAGTTCGTTTGGAAGGGAGGCAGTGCAGTCGGAATAACACTAGAGGTAGAATCTTAGGCCATGGCTGTTCAGTCTCTTGGGTGAACTTCCGCAAGGAGGCTTTAAGAGTTCTATTAGCTCGTTCTACTGCTCCTGAACTCTGGGGACGATAGGCACAGTGTAATTTCCAGATGATTCCTAAGGCTTTGGCAACTTGCTGAGTTAATTCAGAGATGAAGGCTGGTCCATTATCAGAGGAAACCCAGGTAGGTAATCCGAATCTTGGAATTAGATCCCTTAACATGGCTCGGGCAACTTCTGAGGCCTTTTCAGTGGCAGTTGGAAACGCTTCTATCCATCCAGTATGCGTACAGACAAACACCAACAGGTAGTGATGACGACCAACTTTTGGCATCTCGGTGAAATCAACAACAAGCGAAGTCATTGGGGCTGGTCCTGGGGTATTGATTCCTGGAGGTCGTCGGGGACCTTCTCTAGGATTGTTTCGGGCACAGGTAACACACTGACGGCACACGAGGTCTGCTAATGCTGTCTTCCGTTCCAGATGAGCCCAGCGGTCTAAGGCTTTAACAAGACTGGAAGATCCATAATGGGTATTAGCATGAAGGGCTTTCATTATTTCATAGCCTAAGGAGGCTGGAATCCAAATTTTTCCTGTTGGCAAGATCCACCAACCTTCCTCATTCTTTTTTGCTGATTGCTGGTCACAGAGGTAGTCTTCATGTTTGGTGTAACGAGGCGTCCAAGCTGAGACTGGAGTGGGGAAGACAGGACAGGCTAAGACTGACGGACTAGGAACTAGAGTGCGGAGACAAAGTTTTCCTTCTGCTGCTTCCTTAGCTGCTTTATCAGCACGACCATTTCCTTCTGCAATTGGGTCAGACTTCCGTTGATGTCCTCGACAGTGGATTATTGCAATCTTAGTTGGCAGATTGATGGCTTCTAGCAGAAGACGAAGATTTGGCCCATATTTGATATCCTTTCCAGCGGCTGTAATAAATCCTCGGTGTTGCCACAGCATTCCATGTGCATGGGCTGCCTTGAAAGCAAACATTGAATCGGTGAATATATTTGCAGCTGCATTCTTGCTTAGATGTAGGGCAACTGTCAGGGCTATTATTTCTGCTAGTTGAGCAGATGTTCCAACGGGTAGAGATTCTGCTTGTATCACCTGATGGTCATCTACAACAGCATAGCCTGCTTTGCGACGTCCTTGAGGGTTGATGAAACTGCTACCATCACAGTACAATATTAAGTCTGGCTGCTGAAGGGGTTGGTCACGAAGGTCAAGACGAGATGCAAACAGCTGGTCAGTGGTTACTAGGCAATCATGCTCAACATCTTCACATGGTACTGGCAACAAGGTGGCTGGATTTATGTTGATGACAGGAGCTAGAGATACACCTGGGTTCTCGAGGAGAACTGCTTGGTACCTGGCCATACGTGAAACTGTCAGATATTTGTGACCACGAGCTTCTAAAATGGTCTTAACTCCGTGTGATACAAACACTGTGAGTGGGGCTCCCCAGGTGAATTTGTTTGCTGCTTCAATAAGTCTACAGCAGGCAGCAACAGCACGTAAGCAAGGGGGCAGACCGGCTTCTACAGCATCCAGGTTTTGGCTAAGGTAGGCCACAGGCCGATTGTGAGTCCCAAGTTTCTGGAGAAGGACACCTAAAGCAACACTTTGCTTCTCATCTACGCAAAGGGAAAAAGGTTTTTCTGGATCTGGCAGTCCTAAGGCAGGAGCCTCAATGAGCCGTTGTTTCAGGGTCCTAAAGGCAACATCTTGATCTGGGCCCCAGACAAAAGGTTCCTGTGTCCCCCCTTTGGTAGCTTCATATAAGGGTTTGGCCAAAAGAGCAAAGGAGGGAATCCATAACCGACAGTAGCTAGCTGCACCTAAGAAGCCTCGTAGCTCTTTGCGACTCTGGGGTAGAGGTATCTGGCACACAGTTTCTTTCCTTGCATTACTGAGAGACCGTTGATTCTTAGAGATTTCAAATCCTAGGAACTGGACTCGAGTTAAGCAGATCTGGGCCTTCTTGAATGAGACTTTATAGCCACAGGCATCAAGGAGACGGAGAAGGTTAAGGGTGCCCTGGGAACATCGATGAGGGTCAGGGGCACAAAGTAACAAGTCATCCACATATTGGATTAAGGTAAGGACCCCTTCTTGGGTGTCAAAGTTCTCTAAGTCTTTACCGAGGGCCTGTCCAAACAATGAAGGAGAATTTTTGTAGCCTTGGGGCAAACGAGTCCAAGTGTACTGACATGGGCTGGAGGCTCCAGGGGCTCTCCATTCGAAGGCAAAGATGTCTCTGGACTGGTGGTGAAGTCCAATACTGAAGAACGCATCTTTCAAATCCAAGACAGTAAACCATGCAGCCGTGGATGGAATCAGAGTCAGGATTGTATAGGGATTTGGCACTACAGGGTGGATAGCTTCTACTTGAGTATTCACTGCCCTCAGGTCTTGGACTGGGCGGTAATCAGGATTCTTGGGGTCTGGAGAAGGCTTAGGTACTGGAAGGATCGGAGTATTCCAGGCAGATTCACAGGGGATCAGGATGCCATCTTTCAGGAGTCTCTGAAAGTGTTTGGTTAACACTCTTCGGGCATCTTCACGAATAGGGTATTGACGCTCTCTCACTGGATTGGCAGTAGGTTTAAGGACCACAACTACAGGAGGTTGGTGTTTAGCAAAGCCTGGGGGATTATCTTCTGCCCATACAGTTGGCACTTCATTTCGGTAGTACAATTTATCCTGCACCTTTTCCTTGTCATAAAAAGCATCTTTATCAGTCTGATACTGGACTTCTTCAGGGTCACCATCAGGGTGTCTTCTAAATCCACATCCCATTAGGACCTCAGGAAGTCGCCACTCTTCTGTAGCATCAACCTCTAAATTACAACACACTAGTGAAGTTTGAGTCTCTGGAGGTAAGGACAGAAGTGCTGAGCCATCCGGAGTATCAAAGGTTATGGAGGCACGCATTTTAGATAAAAGATCTCTCCCAAGCAAATTAATCGGACAGCTGGGATTTAAGAGAAAACGGTGGGTGACCCGGTGACCTCCTAGAGAACAGGTTCTTGATTGGAGGTATGGGAGAGCAAGTTTCTTCCCTGCCATGCCTACAACTGTTAGGCTATCTTTAGTGGGCGGAGCAATGGGTGTCGTTACAATGGATACTTCAGCCCCCGTGTCTAACATGAAATCAACAGGATTTCCTTCAATATTTAAGCGGACCAAGGGCTCCCGAGGGCCACAATTGACAGAGCCCGGTCGCCCCTAATCATCATAGTTCATTCCGGCCATACCAACAAAGCCATCTTCCGACTTCCCTGCAGGGTAGGTGCGGCTGTACCGGCTTTCATTAACTTGCCCTCTTGGAAGGTGGTTAAAGCTCTGTCCTCTTCCTTGGCCTCTAGATCCTCCCCTCCCCCGGAGTCTGGACTGGCGGTTCGGACATTCGTTTTTCCAGTGGCCATCCGCTCTACAGTATGCACATTGGTCCCGGCCTAGGGTTCTAGGACCACGGGGCTCAAGGTTGGATGTTGGGGACGGGCGGTCATACTCATGGCCTTGGATCACTGCTGCTAAAATTGCTGCCTTTCGTCTATGCTTAGCTTCTTCTTCTTTCTTCTCTTCTTTATCTCTATTCACAAAAACCTTCTGGGCCACCTCAATTAATTGGGACACGTTCATCCCTTGGAACCCTTCTAACTTCTGTAATTTGCGTCTAATGTCAGGTGCAGCCTGGCTAACAAAAGATGCATTCACCATTGTACGGTTTGCTTCTTCCTCTGGGTCAAAAGGAGTGTAGAGGCGGTAAGCCTTGTACAGTCTTTCAAGGAAGGTATAGGGTGGCTCAGTTGGCTCTTGAATGACCTCCCTCAATTTAGCCATATTCATGGGCTTCTTTCCTGCTTCCTGGAGACCTAAGAGGATGGCAGTTCGGTATTCCTCTGATCTTCCTCTATCTGCATCTACATTGGGGTCCCAATTTGGGTCTATATCTGGGAAGCGGGCACGAACCCAGTCAGCTGCATTAGGCTGTTGGTCAGCAGGGACTCTGTTTTCAACAGTTTTCTTAGCAGCTGCCATGACTTTCCGCTTCTCTTCTGAAGTTAATAAAGCAGTAAGTAACTGGCTACAATCTCGCCAGGTAGGGGCATGTGTAGCCATAATTGTTGTAAACAGATCTGTCATGGGTCGGGGGTCTTCACTATATGGGGTCGTCTGTGTTCTCCAATTACAGAGATCGACAGTACTGAAAGGAGAATAGACCCATCTCATAATCCCATCCGCTCCTGCTGGAACTTGACGGAGAGGGCAGACTGTTGCTAAATTGCCAGTTTCCTGAGATTTGCCTACAGGCACTTTAAAAGGGTTCATTTCACTGAGTCCTGATGTAGGACTCCAATGAGTGGCGGGGCTCCAGGTCCCTGTTGTCGGATTTTTCTTAAGGACTGTCTTAGGTATGGGAGTGACAGGGGTCTCAGGTTCAGGAGCAGAGGCAGTAGCCAAACAGTCCACTAAGGATGGATAAATGGTGGAGACTGGCACTGAAGGGCTAAGCGCTTCACTGATTTGCAGTTCCTGAAGCTGCTCCTGGGCTGCAAGTTCTTGGGCGGCACGGGCCTGCGCAGTCTGTGATCTAGTCACTCTTGCTTCTGGGGGCGGAGTTGGAAGAGGAGGCGGTGGCAATGGCCCAGCAGAGTATGGTGGGGGCCAATCATCCTCCGGTGGCGGGCAAGTCACTTGGGGGCCTTGGGGCCTGCTTTCTGGGGTATTCAGGGTTGGACAAATTGCTGGCATAGTTCCTGGTGTTGGGCAAACTATAGGCTGGTTGGCTGCTGGGGCAGAGCCCTGTCGGGTTTTAAATCGCTTGGCCTTGGAAGGATTTTTCCTCACATATTCATACCAGCAGTAGACATAATGGAGCTGCTGATCGGAATGGTCCTCTTGGGGATCCGTAGCTGCCAGATAGACTCTGTGTAGCAGAGAGAGATCCATGGAGCCCTCTGGTGGCCATCCCACTGTAAACGCAGGCCAGTTTACCTCACAAAATGTCTGCAGACAGACTGGATTTAAAACTACGCCATGAGTGGCTGTGCCAAAAATTTCTTCAAAGTGCTTGAGCATAAACTGAAGAGGGGTTTTGGGCTTTGCCTGACTCCCTCCCATTTTGAACAGACAAAAGACAGACAGCTGGGTATACAGAGGGTGGGGTAAACAGGGAGAGTGGTAAGGGGTCCACTGCTCCTAGACACATAAAAGGGAGACCTTAACCACAAATGCTTCCACCTGTACCCGACTCAGATGCGATCTCTCGACTGAGAAATGCGAGCTTGAGGTGACCACAATTCAATTTGACTTTCTCCTATTACGGGAGTCCGCCTTTTCACACTCACACACCATGCATTCACTTCAACACAGATCCCACCCTGATCATAGGAAAGCCAAGGCTTTCCTAGCCTGCCTGACAGAAACTGACCCAATAGGAAGGTGATCAGGCTTCCTCTTCCCTTCAACTGAAGGGGACCGATACCGATTAATACTGACCTGACTCTGACCAGACTGGACTCCGGAGTCTTCCCCTGATGTTCTCCTCCTGGCTGAGTTCACTGAGCAAGCGACTTTGGTGAGAACCAGCCCTGGAGAGGAGTGAATGATCGGCTTTTCGAAATCGAAAATGGCGCCTTTGCCGCCAAACAGTCCTCAGTCAGTGCGGTTCTCTTCAAAATCGTGGCTCAGGAGGGCCCCAACAACCCGGCCTTGGTTGGGTGCTCCCCCCTTTCCCGGTCAGGGAACCAGAAATGTAGCACGGAGAAAGGGGCCTAAGCCCAAGCACAGACCACCAGATCAACAGAAGGAGAAGAACTTTATTGGCGCCGGTTCAGTCAGCGAAGCACGCTTTAAACAGACTGAACCCAGAGCAACGCAGGCTCCAGGCTTTTATACCGCAACAAGGTTACACGTCACCATTTACATCACCAGAGTGGAATTTTCCATTGACTAGGCTTATTTTTCCCTCCCAAACTACACAAGCTCACTTCTGCCCCCTTATGACTGGAACATGAACAGCAACTATCCCCTTATATGGGCAAGGAATAATAATGCCTACTTCATTGTGTGTTGTTTCAATTAGCAGAATGTCTTCTGTGGTGGGAGTTTCCAGGGCCCACGGAATGTAAACAGTCCCTGTCCCAGCAGTGACTGGTCCAGAGTCAGGAGAACCACAAACAAACCACAAAAATCCTGACTGTAAATACACATTGATGGGGTCCGAACTGGCGGAGACTGACCAAGAGAGAGATCTTGGAGTCGTAGTAGATAACTCACTGAAAATGTCGAGACAGTGTGTGGCTGCAATAAAGAAGGCCAATGCTATGCTGGGGATTATTAGGAAGAGAATTGAAAACAAATCAGCCAGTATCATCATGCCCCTGTATAAATCGATGGTGCAACCTCATTTGGAGTACTGTGCGCAGTTCTGGTCACCACACCTCAAAAAGGATATTATAGCATTGGAAAAAGTGAAGAAAAGGGCAACTCGAATGATCAGAGGGTTGGAACACTTTCCCTATGAGGAAAGGCTAAGGCGCTTAGGGCTCTTTAGCTTGGAGAAACAACGACTGAGGGGTGACATGATTGAGGTTTATAAGATTATGCATGGGAAAGAGCAGGTAGAGAAAGAGGTACTTTTCTCCCTTTCTCACAATACAAGAACTCGTGGGCACTCAATGAAATTGCTGAGCGGTCGGGTTAGAACGGATAAAAGGAAGTACTTCTTCACCCAAAGAGTGATTAACACATGGAATTCACTGCCACAGGAAGTGGTGGCGGCTACAAGCATGGACGGCTTCAAAAGGGAATTAGATAAGCATATGGAGCAGAGGTCCATCAGTGGCTATAATAGATAGGGACTCTGGGGCAAGTGATGCTCTGTCATCTTGGTGCTTGGGGGGGGTCAACAGTGGGAGGGCTTCTAATGTCCTGGCCCCACTGGTGGACCTCCTGCTGGACCTGGTCTTTTTGGCCGCTGTGTGAAACAGAGTGTTGGACTAGATGGGCCTTTGGCCTGATCCAACATTGGCGTCTCTTAGGTTCTTATATGTTCTTATGTAGTTCTCTTAGTGGGCGGGCAGGAGAGTGGAGAGCAGATATGGGCAGGGAGAAAGTGTGTCAGCCGGGGACAGCCCCCCTGTTTTGACAAACTGACCTTGTCGAGATTGATTGGATCCAGTCTAGAGATAAGGGGAGCTGCAAAGGGCAGGGCAGCCACACAGGCTGGTTGCTCAACTTCTCTGCATTTCCAAACGCTCCATCAATCAAGGTCAGTCTAGCAGATAAGAGGCCAGGTCCTTCCTGGGAGGACCCAGTTTAACAAAAAAAAGCTGCCTTTCTGAACTCTGGTTGGGAACATGTCTGTCTTTTATAAGGGCGGTAGACATTACCAAATAGTATTGCTTTCTGCTGAATGGCGTCTGCAAGATTTAAAAAACAAAACCCTCGGAATAAATTTGCAGGATGGCTTGGCTGTTGCAGATGCTTCTCTACTAAGGAAAAAAAATTGCAAACAGGAAGAGTTAAAACAAGTTCAAAAAAAAAAACACACACACAGAGTAAAGGTAAAGGTTTCCCTCACTCGAAAGCCAGCTGAATCCTACTCTAGGGGGTGGTGCTCAACTCTGTTTCCGAGCCGAAGAGCCAGTGCTGTCCGAAGACGTTTCCGTGGTCATGTGGCCGGCATGACTAGACGCCGAGGCGCACGGAACGCTGTTCCCTTCCCACCAAAAGGTCCCTATTTATCTACTTGCAGTTTCTTGCTTTTGAACTGCTAGGTTGGCAGGAGCTGGGGCCAGAGACGGGAGCTCACTCCGACATGCGGCACTCGGGTCTCCAACTGCCGAACTACTGGCCTTCCGGTCTGCAGCTCGGCGTCTTCACCACTTGAGCCACCGTGGCCCATATAAATATATATATATGTCATGCCGTTGCAGCCTGTTGAATGAAGCTACTGCACGGTGGGGTTGGTTGGAGCAGGGGGGATCCTGGGTCAGGAGCCGCATGTCCAGGAGGAAGGAAAAAGATCTGGTCAGGGCCTGGACTC
>NW_015167061.1:843664-854245 GCF_001447785.1 Gekko japonicus
TCTGCATATCACTCTCTGTTTTTCATACAGCTCTAAATAGTATCTATGTAGAGATTTCCTCAAGGCAGAATTTGTTTGGGGAACAGACCATTCTGCGCGCACAGACACCCATCCCCAGGATCAGGGTCGGGTCTTCGCAGGGGCAGACCGTTCTTGAGATCTGTTCCGACTGCCGGGTTACCCCACGGTGCCATGCCAGGGGCGGGTGCCCAGTGGGGGAGTGTGTTCGTGCCACATCCGTGATTGGCATCTCTGCGACGGGATGTCGGCAGCTCTGTGGCTGGGCGTGTGGCGTTCCTATCACTTCTCCTCCTCGCCCTGAAACGCTCTTGAGATGTTAGCAAATGCTCTGGAGGAGCCACGCCAGAGTCCTGCTGAGTCACTTTGCTGACACACACAGGCTTTTTACGAGTTTGTTTGGTGCCACCAGCGGCTCTTTCTGAGGGCAACACGACCTTGATGCTTCGGAGCCTCTCAGGAGGGCAGTGAATTGGGGCCATCTGGGTGGGGTGGGGGGAGAGTTTGTGTACTTAGGCTACCAAGGAAAACACTTATCAAGACCACCTCATCCCATGCTCTTCCCTGCCCTCCAAGAAGCGCAGAAAGTTAGTGACGGTTTGAGTCTCAAAGTCGAGGGGGCGACCGCCCCCTTCATGCCCCCTGAACTTCTAGCACCCTGGAATCAGTCGGTCAGATCCTGGAGATGTGAGCTGGAGAAAACCCCCGTGTGCTTACCCTCCCCGTGGCACAGTTCCTTGCACGATCCTGCCTTAAAATGGAGCCCGGTTTGGGATGAGGTGGAACAAGACTTTTGGCCTGAAACAGGGATCAAATTTCCTCTGCTGGCATTGCATCAGGGAGCGACTGCAGCTGCTGCCCAAATCCACACCAAGTCGCAGACACCAGCGATGCATGAAGCTGTCGCAACTGACCCCTGCATGAAGCCGCTTTATAGTGAATGAGGCCCTTGGCCCATCGGGGTAAGTATTGATTACTCAGACTGGCAGTAGCTGTCTAGAGTCTCAGGCAGAGAAGGTCTTTCCCATCACCTACTGCCTGGTCCTTTCAACTGGAGATGCCTGGGATTGAACCTGGGACCTTCTGCATGCCAGGCAGAGGCTCTACCACTGAGCCACAGCCCCTCCCCTGAGCTCCCACCCCCAAATTTCTGAACCCAGTTTGTGCATACTAGCATTGAACAGTAGCCCATCTTCCATCTCTTTTGCATTAGTGCGTGGGCTATACTGCGTTCCAGGGCCCTGGGAGATGGCTCCCCAGTTGAGCCTGTCCCCCGGTCTCTTTCCACAAGCAGGCTCTTCGGGCACAAACCCAGATCAGGAGGGGGCACAGCCATGCGTTTGAGTGTGTGTACCCCTGGAAGCCATGGTGACCTCCGGTGACTGACCACTACTGAAGAGAAGAAGAAGGAGAGATTGGCTTTATACCCCGCCCTTCACTACCCAAAAGTGTCTCAGAGCGGCTTACAAACGCCTTTCCCTTCCCCTCCCCACAACAGACACCCTGTGAGCAGTGTTCCCTCTAAGCTGAGTTAGTGTGAGCTAGCTCACACTTTTTTAGCCTCCGGCTCACACATTTTTGTCTCTGCTCAGGAAGGATGAGGGCTCCAGAGCAAACTAATTTATGCAGTAGCCAAATTGCTTGCTCACCACTTTAATGCCAGTGGCTCACAAAGTAGAATTTTTGCTCACAAGACTCGACAGCTTAGAGGGAACATTGCGTGAGGCAGGTGGGGCTGAGAGAGCTCTTGACAGAAACTGCTCTTTTTTCAAGGACAGCTCTTATCAGAACTACGTCTTGCCCAAGGTCATCCAGCCAGGTGCAAGTGGAGGAGTGGGGAATCAAACCCGGTTCTCCCAGATTAGAGTCCACACACTTAACCACGACACCAAACTGGCCTGGAAAGTATTCAGAGAGGTGGCTGGATGAAGCCTGCCCCCACCTCCCACCTCTGGTATCCCAGGGAGGTCTCCCCTCCACGTCCTTGCCAGACTTAACCCTGCTTAGCTTCCGAGATCTGAGGAGAGATCGGGCTTGCCTGGGCTACCCAGGTCAGGGCGGGAGGGTTCACAGCTCGACCATGTCACAGGTATTCTGAGGAGGGGGAAAGTGGCCCTGGGAGCAGGGACCAGGCGTGTGCTTCTGGGAAAGGGTGTCTTTGGGTCAAGTGTGCTGCGCAGCCCAAACTTCCAGGAGCTCAGGCCAGTAACCGGTGATGCCAGACACCCCCTTTCTACCAGAGGGTGGGGAGGCCCAGGTCCTGCATCCCGTCACGGCCTCCTGCCGGATCCCCTTGCCAAAGAGGCTGCTGGCCCATCTCCATCGTGTGCCGCTGGCCAGCTATTGTTCTTCTTGTGCTGGGAGGCCTGTTTTGATCAAGGGGCTTCTGGGAGCTGAACCCCCAACCAGAGATGCTGAAGGGGCTGCAGATCTGGCTGCTGCAGCCGAACAGGGGTAAAGGCAAAATGGCTGTCCGACGCCGCAGACAGATTCCAGGGGTCTTGGTGGGGTAAGCAGGGCAGCGGAGAAGAGGCAAGACCTCCGCGAGAGCACTGGTTTGTTCCCCGAGGTCTGTGCACCATTCCAGATTGCTTGGGGTGTGTGTGTCACACCATCTCCTTGGAAGTCTGGCCAATTGCACAGACTCACGCTGGAGCCTGTGTCGGGCCATGCGTGCGTGCAGGGGTGGGGGAAGAGTGCTGGCGAAGAGGCTGGGAGGCAGGGCTCTAGCTGTCCCTTGGAAGCTCAGTTGCAGGTCCTGCCCTTCGTGCCATTGTTACCAGGGAGCATTTGCAGTCAGCGCAGCCCAAATCTTGCTGTATCGCAAAAAAAAAAAAAAAGGAAAAAAAGAAAAAAGGAAAAAAGAAGCCACGGAATTGCAAAGTCCGATTTAACGTAAGAATGTAAGAGAAGCCAGTGTTGGGTCAGGCCAATGGACCAGCCAGTCCAACACTCTGTGTCCCACAGTGGCCAAAAATACCAGGTGCCCTCAGGAGGTCCAGCAGTGGGGCCAGGACACTAGAAGCCCTCCCACACTGTCCCCCACCAGGCACCAAGAATACAGAGCATCCCTTGCCCCAGCCTGAGAGTTCCTATCTATAGTAAAGGTAAATGTTTCCCTTGTTCGAAAGCCAGTCGAATCCGACTCTAGGGATGCGGTGCTCATCTCTGTTTCCAAGCCAAAGAGCCAGCGCTGTCCAAAGATGTTTCTGTGGTCATGTGGCCAGCATGACTAGCGGTACCTATTTATCTACTTGCAATTTCTTGCTTTCGAACTGCTAGGCTGGCAGGAGCTGGGATCAGAGACAGGAGCTCACTCCGTCATGCGGCACTCGGGTCTCGAACTGCTGAACTACCAACCTTCTGGTCTGCAGTTCAGTGTCTTCACCTGTGAGCCACTGCAGCCCTATCTATACCCTGTGGCTAATAGCCACTAATGGGCCTCTGCTCCATATGCTTATCTAATCCCCTCTTGAAGCTGTCCTTGCTTGAAGAAGGACTTCCTTTTATCCGTTCTAACCCGACCGCTCAGCAATTTCATGGAGTGCCCACAAGGAGTTCTTGTATTGTGAGAAAGGGAGAAAAGTACCTCTTTCTCGACCTGCTCTGTCCCAGGCATAATCTTATAAACCTCGATCATGTCCCCCCTCACCCGTCGTTTCTCCAAGCTAAAGAGCCCCAAGCGCCTTAACCTTTATTCATAAGGAAAGTGTTCCAGCCCTTTTATCATTCTAGTTGCCCTTTCCACAATGCTATCATATCCTTTCTGAGGTGTGGTGACCTGTATGATCGGAGGGATCCGTCCCAATCCTGCTGAGTGCCTTCAGCCCATCATCCGATAATCAGCATATGGCACTGTGGTTAAGCATGAGGGCTCCAAGAGCTCCCAGTTCAAATCTTGCTGCTGCCGTCAGGTCAGGCCTGCTGGGCAAGCCCCTGTCCCTTGGCTTTTGCTCCCATCTGACCAGCCCCCCACCCACCCGCAGGGCTTTTGCCAGGATTTCCGAACTGACAGCAATAGTGCTTCAGATAGTGCTTTGAAACGGACTGGACCAAGAATAGACTTTTGACCACTACATGAGAGGGACCCAGGAGGAAGTGGGCCACGAGGGGGTGGGGGATTCTTGCCAGGTCAGTGTAGTGATTAGGAGCATGGACTCTAATCTGGGAGAACCGGGTTTGATTCCCCACTCCTCCACACACAGCCAGCTGGGTGACCTTGGGTCAGTCACAAGTTCCTTCAGAGCTGTTCTCTCAAGAGCAGTCCTCGAAAGAGCTCTCTCAGCCCCACCTACCTCACAGGGTGTCTGTTGTGGGGAAGGGAAGGGAATTGTAAGCCGCTTTCAAACTTCGAGTGGAGGGTGGGTATAAATCCAATTCTTCTTCTTCCTCTTCCTCTCTGCCCTTCTTTCATCTGGTGCTTCACTGACCTCCGCCTCCCGTCCCATGGCGCTTGGAAGACGATGGGCATGCTCGGTCCTCATCAGGACTTTTTGGGTTAGTGTCTTTTCTTTAATTTTGCAGACTAATCCCCCCGCCCCATTCCTGGGGAGGCTTCCATGTACCCACGGAACCCCGGCCTGTCTGTTTCGCTGCCCTAATGCTGCCTATTGGGCCATCTCCCCCATGAGACAATATTAGATTCTCCCGTCGATGCGGCTGCTGGTCCTGCCAAAGCCCTGGTTGACCCCAGGAAGAGGGAGATCACCTGAGCAGCTGGCGCACCGACTCCTGGGGTCCCTTGGCCACTGAGGAGAGCCCACCTGGCACCTAGATATTCAGAAGAAGGTCAGGCAGTTGTATTTCTTGATGTACTTCACTTAAAAAGGTAAAGGTTTCCCTTGCTCAAAAGCCAGTCGAATATGACTCTAGGGGGCGGTGCTCATCTCCGTTTCAAAGCCGAAGAGCCAGCGCTTTCCGAAGACGTCTCCGTGGTCCTGTGGCCGGCATGACTAAACACCAAGGCGCACGGAACGCTGTTCCCTTCCCACTGAAGTGGTATCTATTTATCTACTTGCAATTTCTTGCTTTCCAACTGCTGGGTTGGCAGGAGCTGGGGCCAGACACGAGAGCTCACTCCGTCATGCAGCACACTTGGGTCTCAAACTGCCGATCTACATACCTTCCGGTCTGCAGCTCAGCATCTTAACCTCTGAGCCACCTTTGTACTTCACTTAATGGGGACCCCAAACAGCTTACATGGTCCTCCTCTCCATTTTGTTCTTGTAACCACAACCCAGCGAGAGTGTGTGACTGGCCCAAGGTCACCCCACAAGCTTCCATGGTGGGGGGTGGGGATTCGAACCCAAATCTCCCAGACCCTAGTCTGAAACTCTAGTGCTGGAAAAAGGGGGGGGGGGAAACTCAACCCAAGATAACATTGCGAACCAAAAGGGTTAAGCTGACCATATATATTATAAAAATACAAAATTTATTAGGGTGTTCACATATTAAAATATATTCGGGTTAATTTTTTTTTCAAGTATCAGACTAATAAAAACATATCAAATATTAATACACATGATGGGTCCACACTTTCCAACTAAGGACCAAACGCGTTTCGGCCTCAAAGGGCCTTCCTCAGTGGTCACTATACAACGTTTTATAGACACACATTCAAACAAATGTATACAGGTTCTTTAGTATACTTATTTTAAGACCAGATGTTGTATCCTTATATGTTTGCAATTGTGTTGCTGGTATTAATGATGGGCCACAGGTATGGCCATATTCATTCCAATTATTCTGGTACTGAGATTTCAAAAGTCTGAATGTGTGTCATTCCATCAAGGAACAGAATCCTTTGAGGCCGAAACGCGTTTGGTCCTTAGTTTGGTCCTTAAATTTTGTACTTTTATAATATATATGGTCAGCTTAACCCTTTTGAGACTCTAGTGCACCACACTAGCTCTCGGCGGAGCGGCAGGGACTCCATCTTGCGCAGTGGGGGCAGAACACTCATGGCCAGCCTTATGAACCATGCATCATCTTAGAGCCTTCTCTGAATTACTGACAGTACACGAGGCGCCATACTTCTCTACCCAGTTGCATCTGCCCAGTGCCACGTAGCTGAGGTTTTCTTGGTTTCCTATGAGGCCTCGGACATTCTGCCTCACCCAGGGAGGTGGGGGAGCCTTCTAGGGGCCCACCTTGACCATTGCTAAGCGCTTTGCAGGTAAAATTGCTCATAGGTTTTGCTTCCGCTTGGATGCCACTTTGTCCAGAGAGTTGGTTCTCGATGGCAGTAGAGACCCAGTTAGAGAGGATGCCTTTTTATCTTGTGCCACCCAATGATGGGGAGGAAATCCTAAGAGATACGAGTCCCACCATTAATACTTTAGATCTTTGTCTGGTTGGGCTCATTAAGAGTAATGAGTGTTTCCTTGTGGGAGGGTGTGGTTTGCTTTGCTTGGTCGTCCACTTCTCATCGAACCCGGGAGATAATTATCTACCAGTGTCCTTTCTTCATATCAGGTTTTGGAATGGGTGGGGGTATCTCCTCCAAGGTTCTCTGGAGCTCATTATCTAGGTCTAGATCCAAATCTGTATTTTGACCTAGTTTGGGGACTGAAGCAACTTGTGCCGTGAACTAGATAGCAGACGTACATGTCTCATCATTCATTCTGATGGGCCTCTTTGGGGCTTCTAGGTGCTATCAGCCAACGGTATCCTTCTGTACCAGCTGAGGGACACTGCATTACACTGGTTTCTGTCCTTCATCCAGAAGGCAATGCTGGGAGACTGCTGCTGCTGGAGGTTCTCCGGCCTGTGGGATTCTGTGAGGTTCTGTCCTGCCTGCAACGCTATTCAAGTTTTCCGAAGTTTCGACTCAGTGAGTGACTGCATGAAGGCTGACAGACTGACCTGATCCAGGCAAGACAGAATTGCCCTTGACTGAGAATCCATCTCATCCTGGAATAAGTGTCTTACTGGAGAGGGGTCACAGCTCAGTGGTAGAGTATCTGCTTGGCATGCAGAAGGTTCAATTTCCGGCATCACTAACTGAAATGATCAGGTGGTAGATGACGTGAAAGACAACCCCACCTGAGACTCCACGGAGCTGCTACCAGCCTGAGTAGGCAATACTGGACTCAAGGGACCAAGGGCCTGCTCCAGTCATGGGTGGGGTGGGGTTCTGCTTCTACTCAAGACCAAGGACTGGCAAACGTCAGGTTCATTTTGACGCTGGTCTTAGCTATCCAGAAGGCAGCTGTAGCCAAGGAAGGGACTTCTGATTAACTAAAAGTTGTTCACTAGATGCACCTTCACTGGTTCCCAGCTTGTTTCCAGGCCCCATTCAAAGTGGTAGGGGACCCTGCCCTAAACCTTCCGGACCCAGGAGACCTCTAGCGTGCCTTTCTCTGTGGGCTATTTTGATATATTTGGGTTGGGTTCCATGGATCCATTCTCTTGCATCAGGGGAAGACTCCTCTCGTTGGAGGAAAACGCCACGGCTAGAAGGATGTACCTGTGGGATTTTTTTAATAGGTTGTGTGCCAGGCGTATAGATTCTGACAAGTGAAACTAAAAAAATGTGAAGTGTCCCCATAAAGTTAGCTTCCTCTTTTGCACTTCCTGGCCTCTCCTCCCCAGCTTGTCAACGGAGTGTTTGTTGTGTTGGTAGCCATGTCAGCAGTGAGTCAAAGCACTGGGGGGGGGGTCCCTCCTCCTCCTCCTCCTCCTTATCTCCCCCTCCATGAAAGAGCCAGGTGGGTCTTGCCATTTGGGCCTGGCAACTGGGTGATGGGTGATGCTCCCTGCAGAGTGCCAGGGAGGCTGCCCCCTCCCTTATAAGGCAACACACGGAACCACCTGAGTGACTCACCTGCCTTTCCCGCTCCCCACCTCCCCGCTAACAAAGGTGCAGCCCTTCGGGTTCGGCTATGAAGTCAACGCTCGCTTTGTGCTGCAGGCTCTGAATCACCAAGGATGAAGTCACCTCGGACGTCTTCTCTAACGTGCAAGTTCTTGTCCACTTTGCGCGCACTGCTCCTGGCCGGGCGTCACGCTCCCTCCTGTCTCCCGCGCACTGTTTTCCTCCCGGGGCAGAACAAGGGGGCAGATAAGGGCAGGAGACGTCAGAGGGAGGGGTGGACCTTTTGGGAGAGCCGGGATCACCACTGTGGGTAGGCATCCAACAAGCCTTTGCACCCCGGGAATTCACCAAAGCCCTTTTTTTTGAAATCTGATTTTCCAAGCTTGGCTTTCCATTTCCCACGAGTTTGTGTTTTAATTTGTATCCAGGCCCAAACCTGGCTCCTGCAGCAGCTCACGGCAGTCGAACTTTCACAGAAATAAGACTCCAAGTGGAATGCCATGCAAAGTGCTGCGGTGGGGAGGGCGTTCTCAGCTGTGGAAGGATTCTGGCTGCAGCCGCTGATCTGTTTGGTAGCCTCTGGACAACAATCGCTCAGTGAGAGAGGCGAGTTCTCAGCTGGAGCCGGGCATGGCGGACCTTAGTGACAAGCAGTGTTCCCTTTCAGCTGAGTTAGTGCGAGCTAGCTCACAGTTTTTTAGCCTCCGGCTCACATATTTTTGTCTCAGCTCAGGAAGGATGGGGCTCCAGAGCAAACTGATTTATGCAGTAGCCAAATCACTCACAACTTTAATGCCAGTAGCTCACAAAGTAGAATTTTTGCTCACAAGACTCCGCAGCTTAGAGGGAGCACTGGTGACAAGCAGTGTTCCCTCTAAGCTGAGTTAGTGTGAGCTAGCTCTCAGGTTTTTAGCCTCCGGCTCACACATTTTTGTCTCCGCTCAGGAAGGAGGGCTCCAGAACAAACTAATGTATGCAGCAGCCAAATCTGCTCACAACTTTAATGCCAATGTCTCGCAAAGTTGAATTTCTGCTCACAGGGCTCCATAGCTTAGCGGGAACATTGGTGACAAGCCTGTGGATCTGACTTGTGCCTAGTCTGGCCATCGGAGCCTCTGGCCCACACCTGTCCCACCTGACCAAAAGCAGCTCTCCAGAGTCCCAAGGGGCTGGGTGAGATCCGGGGCCATCTGTATGCAAAGCAGCGTCTCCGATGTTTTGCTAGTCGTCTTAAAAGTGCGAGAGGCTACTGTGGTTTTTTTGCACACGAACACAGGAAGCAGCCTTCTTGGCTCACCGAGCTTTGAGCGGCAGTGGCTCTCCTTGGGAAGGAGAACTGTCTTCCCCAAAGATTTTTCTCGCTTCCCCTTTAACTGGCAAGGGAAGGGACTGAACTCTGTGCCAATGACATTTGCTCTACCACTGAGCCTGGCTTTCCAACCACACTTGCTAGCTGGGGGAATGGAGCCTTATGTCACTTGTCCATTCCAGCTGCCGAACCCCAGGTCCCTTGAGCCTGCTGTCCGGTCTCCAGGAATGCCACAAGGAAACTCTCCGACTCCGTCTGTCTGGCACAGAGTTGTTGTGGTTGTTCAGTTGCAGTCGAGTCCGACTCTTCGCGACCCCATGGACCAGCTCCCGCCAGGCCTTCCGGTCTTCCGCCGTCCTCTGAAGTTTGCTCAACTTCATGTTCATTGCATCGATGACACTGTCTAACCATCTCATCCTTTGCCGTCCCCGTCTTCTTTGACCTTCAATCTTTCCCAGGGAGTGCTCCCTTCTCATCGGGTGGCCAAAGTATTTGAGACCCTGCCTCTGAACACGGGGATTCCACCCCCACCTGTCATGGCCAGCGTTCCCTCTAAGCTGAGTTAGTGTGAGCTAGCTCAAAGTTTTCCAGCCTCCGGCTCACATATTTCTGTCTCAGCCCAGGAAGGAGGGCTCCAGAGCAAACTAACTGATGCAGCAGCCCAATCGCACACTCACCACTTTAACGCCAGCAGCTCACAGAGTAGAATTTTTGCTCACAGGACTCCACGGCTTAGAGGGCGCCCCATGGCTGATCCCTGTTCCCAGACTTTGTCTGATACTTCCTTCAAGCCGTTTATTGGCCGTCCCGTCCCGTGCACACCCCGTCTCGAAGGTTAATTATACATCAAGATTTTTAACTCACGTGGTTGGATGTTGAAATCCAGACCCCTGCTGTTTACTACAAGATTGCATTAAAAAAAGGACAATGGAATGAAACCAGCCCTTTGAGGGCTACTGACATTAGGTAAATGCTGCTGGGACTTGGTGAGTCCTTGAAAGGAGAAGAGAAAGATAACAACTGGCAGGCGAGGAAGGCTGTCTCTGTCTGCAGCTGGCCGGCCGGGGGGAGCCTCTCCTCCCCAAAGGTTTAAGGGAATCCCTCTCAGAACAGCCGGAGTAATTAGGGGGGCAGCCTGTGAGCAGGGAATCCTGTGAAATAAAGATGGTGTGCTTGTGTGCGTGTGCGTGTGTGTGTGTGTGTGTGAGAGAGAGAGAGAGAGAGAGAGAGAGAGAGAGAGAGAGAGAGAGAGATCTATGGTTGGGTGAATCCTTTTTGGTGAGACGAAGCTCTGTCCGGATGTACTTTTTTGCATTTTATTTCCTTCATTTAGAGTCTGACCTTCTTGCCAGTTTGGTGTAGTGGTTAAGTGCGTGGACTCTAATCTGGGAGAACCAGGTTTGATTCCCCACTCCTCCACTTGCACCTGGCTGGATGA
>NW_015167061.1:854348-860597 GCF_001447785.1 Gekko japonicus
AAAGAGATTGTAAGCCGCTTTGAGACTCCTTCCGGTAGTGAAGGGCAGGGTATAAATCCAATCTCCTCCTCCTCCTCCTCTTCTTCCTCTTCCTCTTCCTCTTCTTCTTCCAAAATATAAAAAATCAGTTCAAACAAACAGCAATGGTCTCCAATAAACCATGCAGTGGGACTTGGATCCTGCAGGGCCTGCAAGACAGAGCTGTTCTAGTGGGCTACCAACCCAAATAATATGCCAGGGAACCTCCACAACCAGTTGACCTGTCTGAATTGTGATTGTGTTTTAATGTTTATGATCGTTTCAAATTGTTTACATTTTTAATTGTAATTGTTGTATTGTCTTATGATGTTACCCACCCGGAGCCCGCTCACGGGGCGGGCGGGCTATAAATACAAGTAATAAATAAATAATAAATGAACAAAATGGGAAAGTAACGCAAGCAAGGGGCAAAGGCATGGCGTCCCAAAAAACAGAAAGTGGGCTACAAAAAGAGGAGACAATGCAAGTCAAGGAAGGGGATGCGTATGCGCGCAAGAAGGGGAATAGACTACACTGTCCCTTATGGAAGTGACCTCATGAGCTGTTCAATTATACTCAGGGCTTTTTTTGTAGCAGGAACTCCTTTGCATGTTAGGCCACACACCCCTGATGTAGCCAATCCTAATGACTTTCTGCTGTTGGGTGTGGCCTATTATGCTAATGAGTTCCTGCTGGGCGTGGCCAACTTGGGAGCCAGCGGGAACTCCGTTCCTGTGCGCTCCTGCCCCAAAATAGCCCTCGTTATACTATAGTATTGTAATGTATCAGGCCCTGTCAGGGCCGGGCATGCCTGGACTTGCCCAGACACAAACACCCCTAGCTTCATGCCAAAAGACAATGGGCCAGTAGGATCCTAGCCAGGCCCAGTGAAAGGGCTAGGTCCCAGGCCAAGAGGCCAATAGGTCTCTTGGTCACTGTAAATAGCCTATCGGGAGTGGGGGGGTGTTTGGTGGTGGGTTTCTCTGAGGGAATATAAGCCGGCCTGCGAGCCGGTTAAGGTGTCTTTGTTCCTGACTAAATAAAGGTATGCTTAGCTGAAATCACTCTCCGTATGCATACTTTTCAAGTATAGTGGGAGGGAAGTGCTGATATGGCCCAGCAGTGCAAACAGCAGGGGCGCGAATGCTCCTGGCTGCTTGGAAGGCCTTAAGGGCCCAACTAGGACATCCTTTTCGACAGAAGTTGCCAGCTTCCCACTGGAGCTGTGTGTGTGTGTGTGGGGGGGGGCTGTCAAGTGGCAACTGACTTATGGCCACCCCGATGGAGTTTTCATGACAAGAGATGTTCAGAGGTGGTTTGCCCTGGCCTGCCTCTGCGTAGCAACCTTGGATTTCCTTGGAGGTCACCCTTCCAACGACTATCTAGGGCCGACCCTGCTTAGCTTCCGAGATCTGATTAGATCAGGCTCTGCTCTTTTACCCAGGAGGAGGAGGAGGAGGAGGGAGGAGGGAGGAGGAGGGAGGAAGGAGGAGGAGATTGGATTCATACCCCGCCCTTCACTACCCAAAGGTGTCTCAGAGCGGCTTACCAACTCCATTCCTTTCCCCATGGAAGAGAAACCACAATTGCTCAGGAATCCCTCCCCTTTTAGATGTCACATTAGCCCTGTGAATAACCCATGCCATTATTGGGAGAGTGAGCCAGGTGGAATATTGTCCTAACCCACTCAAGATCAAGAGGCGGCAAGACGTTGGAACCGGGAGAAAATTTTGAGGTCAGAAGTCAGAAAAGGAATGGCTGGAGACAAGAGAAGAGAAGAGACTGGATTTATCCCCCGCCCTTCACTACCCAAAGGAGTCTCAGAGCAGTTTATAGACTCCTTTCCCTTCCCCTCCCCACAACAGACACCCGGTGATGGAGGCGGGGCTGAGAGAGCTTTGGCAGAAACTGCTCTTTTCCAAGGACAGCTCTTAGCAGAACTACGGCTTGCCCAAGGTCATCCAGCCAGGTGCGAGTGGAGGAGAAGTGGGGGAATCAAACCCGGTTCTCCCAGATTAGCCACTGCTCCAAACTGGCTGTCTACCTGGTTTTGCCCTATTGCCCTAGAGAGGGTACCCAGTTTACTCTCTCACAGACGTCAGCTGGCAGCAGCTTTCATTCTTACACCTGCAGCTGAAGTGTGAGTTAAAATCCAAAAGAATTGAATATGTAGGTCAGCGTTTTCCAAACTTCTGCTAGCTGAGACTTCATGGTTCCCACCCCCCCCCCTTAAGAGGCATGCTTAATTTTTATACCCCCAGAAGATTAGGTCTACTTTTACAATGTGAAAAGGTAAGAATTACTTGCCCTCAGGGGTGTCTCTGCATGTGTTGGAAAAGCAAGTACTCATACAGAGATGCAACAGGCAGCTTCCTTTGAGAGTGGGTAATTCTGATTCACCTTTGCAATCACATCTGCTGGGGACACTGGGCAGAACTGCTCCCTCCAGCAAAGAGCGCAGCTTTCTTTTAGGCACCAGGTCAGTTCACCCCGACTTGTAACTAACAGGCCTTTTAAACACCATTTTCGTGTGCTACTATTCCGAAACGGTTATTTCAAGCTGCACAACATGTTTTTATGTTGTGACTGGGCCTGTAATGCTGGATGTTAATGAATAGACTTTAACGGGTTGTGTTTTATTATTTTTCTTTTTATAAGCTGCCTCAGGCAGGTTCCCTGGAAAGGTGGCTGAAAAAATTGCTGAATAAAATAGACGAGGGCCGTGATGTGACTCACACAGAGATGCAGCGGGCAGCCTCCCCCCATGGCTTGGTACGCTGAATATACAGAAGACTTTCTCTCTTCATAGCAAATGCATCATTCTCTGGTGGTTACTCGTACTGCAATTACTGTTCCAGGCTGCTCTCTCTGACGTCCCCAGTATTTACCATGTCAGCAAGTTGATGCTTATAATACCAGCCCAGCCCCTGTTCCCCAAATAGGGCCAAACCACTAGGCACATTGGCGATGCAGCAACTATTTGGGGCTGTGGTGTAATGCCTCTTGGTGCTCTCATGCCTCCTTGTTAGGCTTCTGTCTCACCCAGATTAGCATACTCGCCCTAGATAATTGTTTAAGCTAACAGCCGGAACAAGCCCTGCCCTGGGAGAAGCTCACATGCTGAGCAGCCTTTACCTGGCCACAGGAGAGAAAGCGCTACACCTCAGCAAAGCGAAGAAGCCAGCATGCTTTCGAGACAATTCACACTTCGCTTCAGAGGCCTGGGTGGCAGAGTTCAAATAGCGCCCCCTCCCCTCCTCACGTGTGGTGCCGTGAAATGCAAAAGGCACATTCCCGGCACGAAGCTCTGGAGCAGTTGATCAATACCCAATGCTCTCTTGCCTTAGCAAGCAACAAAGACCTTTCTTTAGTTGCTGTGGATTTCTCAGGTTGTGCAGCATTGGTCTTGGCAGTGCCACACAACCAATGTTCCCTGTAAGCTGTGGGGTTGGGTGAGCAAAAATTCTACTTTGTGGGCTACTGGCATTAAATTTGTGAGAGATTTGGCTCCTGCATCAATTAGTTTGCTCTGGAGCCGTCCTTCCTGAGCTAAGACAAAAATCTGTGAGCTGGAGGCTGAAAAACTGGCGGCGCTGTCCCCTGAAGACCTTCCCCAGGCATTCCCTGACATCAGAGCAGGTCAGCCAATAAACTGGAGCTTGTTGTCTGTGTGATACAGAAAAAGGAAGATCAAGGTGGGGCAGCCGTGTTAGTTTGAAGCAACAGAAGAAAGTTAGAGTGCAGTGGCACCTTTAAGACCAACAAAGTTTGATTCAAGATGTGAGCTTTCCTGGTCTTAAAGGTGCCACTGCACTCTAACTTTGCTATGTAAGAAGCAAATGCATAACCCACTGTGTGTCTTCCTTAAGAACGTGATGGATGGTGGGAGCATTTCCCAGCTTTGCCACAACAGGTAGGTGACGAAGGGAGCTTTGAGTTCTGAAAGTTTATAATCCGAAAATCCAGCTGGTCTTTTCAGATGCTACCAGCCTTGAATCTAGTTGTTCAACATCAGGTACATATCAGCTGCTTTGGCATCTAGCAATTCCATGCTGGGAAAGACTGAAGGTCAAAGAAGACGGGGACGGCAAAGGATGAGATGGTTAGACAGTGTCGTCGATGCAACGAACATGAAATTGAGCAAACTTCAGAGGACGGCGGAAGACCGGAAGGCCTGGCATGATCTGGTCCACGGGGCCGCGAAGAGTCGGACTCGACTGTGCGACTGAACAACAATTCCATCAGGAGGAAGAACCGAAGGCGGGTATTATTAATGCAGCCACAAGTTGGCAATCAGGCTGGTGCATGGCGGGCAAGGGGGGAATGTTTATTTTCTGAGCAAGGCCAAGTTTTGTGTGCGTCTTTGTAGCCCGGAAAATGAACGGACGTTGTCTTTTAACGAGAGTCAAAGGCTCCTCTTAATGGAGGTCAGGAAAACTCCAGTGGCGCTTTTGCAGCGATCTGTCTCAAGCTTTTCAAGGAGGAAGCCAAACAGCCCCCTCCCCACATCCGGTGAGAGTTTCACAATGCGTAAGCTGTCCGATTCCCCCAGTATGTCATCACTGGGGACCTCCGCAGGGCCAGGAGCGAGAGGCGGCCTCTGTGTGCCACAATGCTCCCTCTGTGTGCTGGCCGGGTGGGGGTGGGGAGGAGGGACATGCTGACGGATGGCCCGCAGGCTGGGTGGCCAATTGCAGCGCTTTGGTGGCGTGCAAGGCTTCAACCCCACCAAACGCAGCCCACCAGCCAGGTCTGGCTCTGTTGGGGATTAAAAACAACAACAAACCACGTTTTTGTTTCCTGCCTAAAGACTGCCGAGGGGGGTGGGGGGGCGAGCTCCGTCAAGCATCAGTCTGCAACCGCTGCAGGCTCTTTCCTCTTCTCTGCTACAGGCCCTCTTTTCTGTTGCTTCCATGCCCAGGGCTTCAGCCTGAATGGAGGCACAAGGCAGTCTTCCACTCGAGAATCGCCCACACACCGGATCTGTGGCACTGCAAAGGATTCTGGGACTGCAAGCCATCTTTGACAGCATAAAGGCAAATGAGTTTATTGTGGCGTGGCCTTGGTGGAGGAAAGGGCCCTGAAGTCACAGCTAACTTATGGCAACCCATCATGGGGTTTTCAAGGCAAGAGACATTCAGAGGTGGTTTGCCCTGGCCTGCCTCTTTATCAGGACCATGGGTGTTCCTTGGAGGTCTCCCATCCAAATACTAACCAAGGCTCACCCTGCTTAGCTTCACTGATCTGATGAGTTTGGGCTAACCGGGGGTCACACTGCCCATGAATCTCATCAAGGCATCACAAGCCTGAGCTGGCTGCAGCAGACTGTGGTTCCTAGGGTTGCCAACCTCCAGGTGGGGCCTGGAGATCTCCCGCTTTTACAACTGATCTCCAGCTGACAGAGATCAGCTCCCCTGGAGAAAATGGCTGCGTGGAATGGTGGACTCTGTGGCATCCTACCCTGCCGAGGCCCCTCCCCTCCCTCTCCTGGATCCACCCCCAGAGTCTCCAGGTATTTTTCAACCCAGACCTGGCAACCCTAGTGGTTCCTGGGGTGGGTTGTCTATAAATTGCACCTCTGCCCCCTTGAGAAAGAAGGGGCCCCTTCTCTGTCTGGCTCTGAAGTCCCTCTGGCTAGCCACCAAGAGGGATTGGCAGAGATGCAGTTTGGACCAGGGAGCTCTAAACCTGGTCCTTTGCACTGAGCCTCTGCATGAGAGTGAGGGAGCACAGGGCGAATCGCTCCTGGGCATACGCAGAGTGCACCTCTCCCCGGGGGGGGGGCGGCTTCCTGCAAAGTCCTCCCAGTTCTCTGCCACCCCCACCCCTTCCGCCATCACAGCAGGGGGAAGAGCTGTGCCTAGGGTTGCCAAGTCTGGGTTGGAAAACACCTGGAGACTTTGGGGGGTGGATCCAGGAGAGGGCGGGGTTTGGGGAGGGGCCTCAGCATGGTGCAATGCCACAGAGCCCACCCTTCCAAGCAGCCATTTTCTCCAGGGGAGCGGATCTCTGTCAGCCAGAGACCAGTTGTAAAAGCGGGAGATCTCCAGGCCCCACCTGGAGGATGGCAACCGTAGCTGAGCCCCGGGAAGGGGGCAGCGGCGCACGTGTCCCGGGCAGGCCGGCGCGTGGGCGGGGCCGCTGCCAAGGCGCCAGAGGCAGGGGCGGGGCCCACGTGGAGGGAGGACGTGAGAGAGGGCGGGGCGGGCGGGGGCGTGGCCTAGGGCGACC
>NW_015167061.1:860609-861698 GCF_001447785.1 Gekko japonicus
AGGGGCGGCCGTCTCGGGGGGAGGGGGGGGTGGCGGGTCCAGAAGCCGAGGCGAGGAGGAGGCGAGGCGGCGCTGCGGAGGGGGCGTGCCGACGCCGGCGAGGCCCCGCCCCCCGGCCAGCCCTCAGCCAGTCAGGGGCCGCCGCGGGCCGCGGCCGGCGAGCACTGCAGAGGGGACGGCGCGGCAGCATCCTCGGCGCTCTCTCTCTCCGCCGGGCTCGAGGCTTCCTGAGGAGCGACAGGAAGGAGAGGAAGAAGAGGAGGAGGGAGGGGGCGCCATGGCGGCTCGGGGCGCCCGCCCGTTCCAATCCCGCCCGGCCGGCGGCGGCGGCGGTTGCTGCCCAACGGTCGGATCCTAACGGCCGCTGAGGGGGGAGGCGGACCGCGAGGGAGACTTGAGGGCGGCGAGGCCGGGGTTTTTTCCTTCTTCTCCACCCTCCGCGGCGGAGGCGCGCGACGACGACGACGATGACGACGAGCTCGCTGCTGTTCGGCGAGTCGGGGCCGGGGTCGGGCCTGGGTCTGCCGCCGGGGCTGGGCCTGGGCCTGGCGGGGCTGCTGGGCCCTGCGGCGGCGGCGGGGGGCGAGGGGGGCCCGGCGACGTCGGCGCTGCGCAACGACCTGGGCTCGAACCTGCACCTGCTGAAGGGCCTCAACGTGCGCTTCCGCTGCTTCCTGGCCAAGGTGCACGAGCTGGAGCGCCGCAACCGCCTCCTCGAGAAGCAGCTCCTGGCCCAGCAGCAGCTCGGCGAGCGCCGCCTCCGCTACAAGCGCTTCCCCCGGCACCAGGCCACCCAGACCGACCCCGCCGGGACGCCCGCCGCCTCCCCGCCCCGGCAGCCGCCCCAGCAGCAGCAGCCGCCGCCGCCGCTTCCTCCTCATCCTCACCCTCCTCAAACGCCGCATCAGCAGCAGCACTACAGCCGGCTGCCGGGCACCATCTGGAGCTACACGCAGGTGCGGCGGACGGGCGGCGGCGGGCTGGAGACCCTGCAGCGGCCCGGCGTCTCCTGGGTGCACCCGGACGGCGTCGGCGTCCAGATCGACACCATCACGCCCGAGCTCCGCGCCCTCTACAACGTCCTGGCCA
>NW_015167061.1:861773-897630 GCF_001447785.1 Gekko japonicus
GGCCACGCGGCCTCCGCGCTGTGCGGGGGGGGGGGGGCGCCCCGCGAGCGGCGGTCCCTCCCCCCATTACCGAGGCTCCCTCTAAGCCAGGAATTCTATTTTCTGAGCTCCTGGCATTCAAGCGGTGAGCGGGCGATTTGGCCTACTGCCTACATTAGTTTGCTCTGGAGCCCCCCTCTCCGAGCTAAGGCAGAAATGGGTGTGAGCCGGGGGCTAAAAGAATGTGTGCTAGCTCGCACCAACCCAGCTTAGAGGGAACACTGGCTGCGATGCTCGTCTAAGCTGTGGAGTCCGGTGAGCAAAAAGCTGCTTTGTGAGCTCCTGGCATTAAAGCTGTGAGCGAGCCATTTGGCCGCTGTATCAATCCGTTTGCCCTGGAGCCCCCCTTCCCAAGCTAAGGCAGAAATGGGTGTGAGCCGGAGGCTAAAAGAATGTGTGCTAGCTCACACCAACTCAGCTGAGAGGGAACACTGCACAGGATGCTTTCCAGCTGGAGACCAACAGCTCTGGAGTGATTCTCGGCATGCCTTGGGTTTTGCACTCTTTAAAACACTGGAGTGCTGCTGCTGCAGCTGGGGGACAGGGATGGGGGGGTGCCTTCCTGGTGGCCCCTCGACCCCAGGGGTGTTTCCACCCAGGCCTCGGGTTTTGCACCCTTAACCTGGATTCGGCAGGCAGCTCCCCGCAGCTCTGGTGGGGGTGGGGTGGGGTGGGGGCTGGCTGCCAGGAGGCTCCAGGCTGAGAAGAGCAAAGGGCTGCTGTTAGGTTGGGCAGCATCCCCACCCTGTGGGCTTCTGCTAGCAGCGCTCCCTCGAGGGCCCAGTTGGGAAAGGCCCTTCCCCCCCCCCCAGGCAACAAAATGGCTGCTGGGTGGGGGGGGGAGGTGGGCCCTCTTTTCGGGGGTGGGGGGGAATAGACTGTGGTAAGCTCCATTGCTGCCTGCAAAGCTGCTGCCAGCATGGCAAGGCGGTGGATGAGGAGAGTCAGAAGGGGGGGTCCCTGGCCACCTTCCCACCCTTAGTGGGAATTGCTGTTGGGGTATTTCTGAACTGAAAAGTAAAAACTCCCCCACCCCCCCCCCCCCCCAAAACCCCAAAAGATTGGGCCAGGGGATCCAATTCTATGGGCCCCCAAAGAAGGTGCCCCCATCCTCTATTGCTTTAAATGGAAGGGGAAAAGGCATTTATAGAGACTGGATTTGTTGTCAGGTTTTTTTTAAAAAAAATGACAAATACCAGTGAGGTATTTTTTCAGGAGGTTTATTTATTTAGACCCCGCCATTGGTAGGTGCCATTATTGTCATTGGTTGAAGGTTGGGAGGGCAGCAGGAGGAAGTGAATTCCCTTTTCTGCCCTTTTCAGGTGTCTGGATTTGGGAATGGAAAAGGTCTTCATTTATTAATGTAAGGTAGCTAGTTTACTTTTCCTGCTAGAAAACGAAATAGGAATCCATTGGCAGCTTAAACACTTAACAAAGTCAGTTGCAGAATAATTTTTGGAGTCGGAGCCCTTTGAATCACTGGTGTGCTCAAGATAGCTGCCAGAATTGTCATATCGAAGTGGGGAAGAATGTGAGTCCTTTTCCCAATAAGTTCTAGAATTCTTTTTAGAGGAACTGAAGGAAAAGAATTTATTCTGTTCAATTTGTAAAGCACTTTTCCTGTTTGGTGAGCTCCGTGTGGCTAGCTGAATTGTCCTTGCACTGGTATTTGGTAGGTAGGGGGCTGAGGAAGTTGAATGGAGTCCCTTTACCTCTGTCTCACCTGTATTTTAGCCTGTCTTGGTATTAGCATATTTCAGTGATGAAAACCGACTTTTTTTGGTTGATGGGGAATTGATAGCTCTTGACACTGGAAGAGGAGAGATCTATCATGAACTGCCTTTTCTGTAGACAGCACAATTGCCGCTGGGTGGATATCAGGGAAGACAATAGGAAATCAGTCCCTGCTTTGACAAGTGAGGTGTCTGGGTTTCTTTGGGGGAGAGTTAAAAGTCTGGTTCTCTTTGGCTTCATAGCTCACCTTCCCACTGGTGTGCTCAAGCCAGTTGACAACACTGCTGTTGGATGGAGGTGGGGGGAGGAGGTGGGAGTGAATCTTTTCCCCTTTAGTGTAGGGAAGGAGGGTTTGTTAGGGGACAACTGGAAGAATGAAGCTAAAGGAAGGGACTTTGGGGAAAGGGGTGGGAAGGGAAGAGGTTGGGGGGGGCATGTTGTTTAGGAACAGTGGAGAGAACCTCGAGCCAAGAGGAAAGGCAGGGGATAAATGTTGTAATAAACTTCATAGATTGTAGTCACAACCCTTTTTCAGTTTCCTGGGCTCTGACGGGACTTGGCAAATATCCATTCTTTCCTACTGTAAGCCAGGGAGTCCCAGGTCCTTCTGCCACAAAGCTGTATTTATAACATGGCATTAACACTGACCCTCTTCGCACTTTGTGTGGTGTGGAGAAAGTCAATAATGGGTCGGAGTATTGGTGCAGCTGGATGGACTGCTTCCAAGGGAGCAGATGGTAGTCTGGCTTTTGGTCTGCATATTTTCTCATCGCTTCTTCTGCAACCCGGCAGTGTGAGTGCGTACAGGGAGTCAGGATATGAGCAATGTGAATGCCCGGAATGGCCCTCCTCACATCCACCCTCCCCCGACACACGCCTGTGTCAGAGGAAGTGACTGCTTGGGTGCTGTGGGGGGAAGGGTGGCGTTCGCTTTTAGTGGCAGAAGGTACAGAAATGAAAGTGAGGATATACATTTCTTTTGCCTGGTAGAAGGACTGTGATTGGTATGCATATTCCATCTGTGGTGCGTGAAGTAAGGAGTAAATGCCCCATGAAAGACAAAGAAGATGGCAGCAGTGAGATACTGGAGTATGAATTGCCTTGGCATAAGTTGAAACTGATACCTTTTGGGTGCATTAGGTGGTGACTATATTATGGGACACACACTGTCATTGGAGGCACTTATATAGTGAGTTGTGCTTATGGTAGTAAATCCCCAAACACTGGTGCAGTCGGTATGCACAGCCATCCCACAGGTCCAGAAACAAAACTATCAGCACAATATTTGGAGTCTGGCTTCTGTGGGAAGGGATTTTGGTGATTGAGGCTTAAGGACTGTTAAGCTGGCAGGATGGCTAGGACCTAGAAGGTAAAGTATCCCAGAGGCTGAGTGATGGCAGGAGAGGAGCAGAGCAGGCAGCGGATACAGGATCTTGAAGGGGAGGGCCAATGAAACAAAGGCCTGAAGAGAAGGCTGGGTGCCTGAGCCTGAGCCCCTGAGAAGTCTCCTGTGCCTTTAAGAGGTTGCATATAAAGGAAAATCCCACTGGCTGTGGTTTCTTTACATACTGCAGCACTGTGACCTGACAAGTCCTGTGGAGGAAGTGAGCTTGGAAGGCTGTAATTTTGCTGTAATATGAACTCATTGGACTGCTTGTCTGGTCTTCTAGTCATGGGAAGTGTAGGCTTAGTTTTGCTCTTAATCCTCTTTCCTTCAGTAAAAAGCTTAGGCCTGAAGAGACAGCGAAGAAGAGGTTGATGTTTGTGGGTGCTTCTAGGTGCAGAGCAGGAGATGGGTATCATGGGATATGGGTTTCACACTCCAGTGCAACGTGTGGGGAAGAAGACACCGGGAGCTGAGCTGATGACATTTTGATGCCTGTTAGATGGGTATCCTGCATGACCAATGGTTGTGATGCACCAGGAAGGATATTGCTAACATACCCGTTCTCTTCAGTGTAGTGTGGTGGTGTGTGTGACTTTGGGGGGATCTCCCTATGGGATGGGATGTCAAGTGCTCTGTTTCCATTGTGGCTGCAGGGAGTGATGGTTGAATTGATATCTCAACCCAGAGGAAATGGGCTTTAGAATGGATAGGATCTCTCTTAGGAAGTAATGCTCTGCTGAACTAAATGGTTACAATGCCAGAGCAATTGATGGAAGAATTAACTACTTATATTCTTAATGCCAGAATTTGGGTAGAAAATGTATGTCCCTGTGGGTGTGGCCATAGAATTGGGGTTAGGAATGTAGCTGGATTACAGAGGAAAAATGTGCTCACCCCCATCAAACTGTTCAGAAAAAGAGACGATTTCTTGGAGTGTGGAGGTGGGAGTATGGCATGGTTTTAAAGATAACTCTGGCAGCTACGTTTTGGGGACATCTGCTTTCTTGCTATTTGTTTACTATTCAGTAGCAAAAGCCAGTTATGGGTGGCTCATGGTTGATTCTGCATTCTGGTGGCTGTCATGAATTAGTTCAGTGGTGCAGTGTTTGAGTTGAAAGCACTGCAAAGGCTTGCATCCATTCACAACTATATTAATGATTATTTTAACAAAGAAATCCTTGGAATGAAAAATACTTGCCAACCTTTTTTCTCTGTACAAACTGAATATAGGTTTATTGAGTTGACTGTTTAATTTACTGTCTGTTTTAGGTTTATGTATCTGAAAGGGGATCTATAGGAAGACTGCTGTTACTGTAGCTGGTTGTTTGAGAGAACTGCAAGAGGCTGGCTTTGTTAAAAGCAGGTCTTCTGTTGCTATGATAGAAGGGTGAAGTGATTCTACTGATTTCCTCTTGCTGGATGGAAGAGGGTCTCTTTTCTAGGGCCCTGAAATCTTGCCATATTGCTTGTCCTTACTGATGTATTCCAGGATAGGTTCGAATGTCTGCTACCTATGAATAACTCTCTTTGGAGAAGAGAGATGGTTTTTGAGAGATAAAAATATTGTTAAATATTCAATATTGTTTCATGTCTGAGCCACCACTGTAGAATGTCCTCTACTGCTTCTGTCTAAATTAACAAATTAGGTTCCTTGTCTGCTTAAGTTTCTTATGACGTGCACAGTACTGTGTAATGATTACATTCTCAGTCTTGTTGAAATTCAGAGTTGACTGGAGTACTGATAATGCAGCAAACAAACCCTTAGTGAACTTTGCTTACTCTCCTAAGCAAACAACTAAATAAACCGATAGCATTCTGATAAAGGAAAATAGTTCGTTATTATCTGATATGAGGAATCCCCATGTTTTAGCATTCACCAATCAAAAGTGAAAGTCTTGCTTTGAAGTAACTTCTAGTTTTTTTCTGAAAAAACCCCATGACACAGAAAAGAGCGGCCTGCTGGTATGGTGCCTTGTCCAGCTCATCCTTAAAACATCATCTGATTCTTGAGCCAGAGGCTGTCCTTTGGTATGTGCCTTGGTCTGTCCCATGTAAATGTATTTTGAAAACCCTCTGCCTCTGTCATACCTTTCTTTGTCTCTCTGGCTAACTGTCAGAGGTAGTGCAAAGAGAAGAAACCAATCTGGAAATCTGAAGAAGCTGTTCCTCTGTTTCAGGGACAGGAATAAAGGCCTTTGTGCCATGCCTTTTGCTTTTTTGTTTTTGTATTGGGTAACAAAATGATTAAGTAGAACGTCATTCTTCAGCCTTGCACCGTAAAAGGCTTCTGTCTGCTCAGCCCATTCCGAATACTGTTTTTTAATAGTCCTGTCTTGTTTTGGAAGAAGAAGCTGTGTGCTGCTTTCTGGATGCCAGGAATTCTTTTTGTATTGCTTACTGAAGTCCAGATGGGCATTTTAACTCTCTTGCTGTTACTTTGTTAGGTGGTTGGTGATATAAGTGAAGAGTGTCACTGTTGGCTAAACATACTACAATGCCTCTTTAGACCTGAAGATGCTGTTAAAGCTTATTAAGATGCCTTAAATTGATACAGCATGTATTTGTCTCCTTCTGCCACAGTGTAAATAAACCAAACAGGCTGATGCAAAATCTTAACTATTTCTCCACTTGGGAACTATGCTGCAGATAACTTAGAATGGGGCTCACTGGTCATTGTAGTTCTGTAAGTGACCCTTTTTCAGATAATTCGCAGATCATTGCCAAGACCCGGTGGCAACAATAAGCTGAATAAGTCTGCTACTTGGTCAGTTTCTCTGCACAACTTCTTGTAAGATAAGCATCTGAAATTCGGCTTTCCTTGATGAGGTAGGCTTTCTCTGTAATTCATAAGACCTTTGTCAGGAGGGAAATATCAGAGAACGTTCAAGTCACACCTTACAACAGTTCCAAGCTGGTACTTCCAAGACCGACCGTCTTTCTTAGTTGGGAGAAGAGATGTCCATTTGATTTCTCCTCAATCTTAGAGACTTTTATACTTTTAGTTTTTAAACTTGATGTTCCAGATACCATTTTTGTTTAAAAACAAGGTAGTGTTAAGTGTTCTAGTACTGCAGTATTGTATAGTCATAGTTTGCTTAACAGTATATGGTAATATATAGTAAGTTGCCTCTTGTAATCACTAAGAGAACTTAGCCTGTTGGCAATTGCTGCACTAAGAGGTTTTTTGAAAACGAAGAGGCTTTTGTCTCCCTTCCTCTCATGTGGTGACATACAAATGACTGATAGAGGTGTGTGTGAGACAAGCTAGTGTTTTTGTGAGTAGACCCTAACTTCTGTGGATATTTCCCTAGTTGCCTTAATACGCGATTAAGTCTAGAGAGACTCTGGGGCAAGAAGCTACTGAAGTATTTTATTGGGTTAACTTTATTTCAGTTTTTCTCCTTGTCTTGCTCAGGAAGTCTATCATTACCAAACTAATTTAGTTTTGGGTTGCTTGTGAGAGTAACAGTTTTAAGGAGGATGAGTTCAGATATATGTTCAGTTTCTAATCTGAACATACCTTATTTCTGTAACATCTGAAGCCTTATTCTCCCTCCCCCCCCCATGCAAAACAAGAATGTATTCTATCTAGGATGCAGAGAGTGAAATGGCTGGTTTCTGTGTGCTCAAGACCTCTGTTTCTTGAACATCCTTGTTAGGAAATAGTTTTTAAAGTTCAGAACAGTTTCAAAAGCAGCTTGCTAGGTGTGTACTAGCCTATGGGTCTACCTAATTTCTTTGATCCTGTCCACTGACCATATAAAATCAGGAAAGAATCCCTTTCGGAGCCAGTGATGTAGAGTGAAAGTTTTTCAAATGTTATTTTTCTGCCCCACATAAGCACATATAGTCTCTCCGTGGTTGTCGGGGCTGTTGTGCTGCAAATCAGTGATCTTAGATGGGATAGAAATGGTGTATGAAGTATGGACAACCCCACAAACACAGCCCAGGCTTGTACATGGTATTTTTGTCCTCTTTGGCTAACATTTTAAAATTTTCCCTAACATTTTAAAATAGTTAAATAATTCAAAGTTGAACATTTTCCTGTTATGGTGTAACATATGTCAACTCTGCTGCCCACCGAAAGATGATCAGCTTGTTTTCTTGGATGTGACTATCTGGGAAAGTTTGGCATGAACATTTAATGGAAAGATATGAATCTCCACTACTTCCACCTAAGTCGAATACAAGGAGCTGGTCTTCTGTTAAAGAAGTTGAGATGTTACCGATGTGGCCTGCTATAATGGCGGCCGAAGCCGGAAGTCTTATAGCATCCTTAGCTTCCGGCAAGTCTCTGGGGGAAAATCTGGTTCCAGTAGATCTGATAAAAACGTTTTCTAGCCGGTGGTCCCCGGTGCTAGCTAAATTATTTTCTCGGCTGAACAGCGCAGGTGTGTTCCCAGTAGGCTGGATGTGACTCTGATGCTCAGGAAGGCCTTCAGTCTTTGCAAATGGTCCTAGAGAGCATTAGCATCCCATTTCAGTGGGAAATGCTTCTTGAGATGAAACTGAACAAACCAGTGTTGTGATCCAAGCTGGCCCTTGCTGCCATAAACATCGTGTTAGTAGGCTGTGTTTACTCTGAAATAAGTTGGGCTGCAGTTTTTTCTCTTGTACTTAATGATTGATCCTCTTCAGTCTTAAAACCTTGTACTGTTGAACTTTCCTTGAAAGAATCGGCTTTAACCCAGGCTTCTTGAGAGTTATTTCTAGTTCAGCATTTATTTTGAAATGCTTGCATCATAGGAATGATGTTAGAACACACCAAAATTCAAACTGCTACTTGGTGTTGCCCTGTGTTGGTAAACACCCCAGTAAAGTTTTTGTATGTGATTTGAATAATAACTTTGTGTAGCCATTTAAGGTCTAGTTAGTGAAAACCTTTTTTAGAGCATTCTGTATTCATATGTGGAGAGGCTTTTCCTTTTGAAAATTTCTGAATAAAGCCTATTGATCAGTCTGTTTGGAACTTCAGTTCTAGCACTTGAATGCATTTTTGTATATTATGGTTCCAAAATAGTCGTTAATTGGTCCAGACGTTTAGTGTTTGTCAGGCAGTTGGGCCTTCTTGCAACAGTGGACAGAAACTAACTGTTAATAATGGTTGAGCTGGAAATAATTGCTTTTCCTCAGGTTGCACTTTGATTTGGCAGATTAATAAAGTCCAGTTGAGGATAGGGATTGTTTCAAATTTGCTGCAGATGGAAAGGGTAAAGGTTATCATTGCCAAAGGGAGAGCGTGACAAAACTAACAAACTCTTGTTTTTCAAAAATAAGGAACTTAATAAAAATGTGCTTAAAAGCAATCTGAGAGGAATGTCTAAATCAACTTTTAAGTTAAAATATCACTCTTAACAAGATGCAAATGTTATAGTACAGACCAATCAAAAACAAATGATTTTTGATATGGAAAGGAATTCCAGCGAAGTAGTAACTCTTTCCTGCCTGTCTTTCTGGCTGTGCTAGTAACAGTAACATAAATATTTGTCATTAGCTTTCTATGTCTTTCTTTTTAAAAATCTTTACTGCTACATCTTTGTCTGTTTGCAGAAACATTGTGCAAAGATACACTGCGATCAATAGTTCACACTTTGCAAGCAAGGTGCTACTAGATTCCTCTGAGGACTAACAAGGTTTTGTTCTGTTGTGTTTGTATGGGCTAGAACCCATTTTTTTCAGATACAGTGAGTGGTCATATAATGTGAAAAAGCCTACTGCAGAGTGAACACTGCCTATAGTTTCCATGAAAAAAGTTGTTATTGCTGAAGTTAAGTTTCAATATGTACCACTCTTTAAATTGCAAACGTGATGTAATACATGTCTTTAATGTGGGACTTGGTTTGGTATGATGGGGAAGAATATACAGTAGATCTGTAAGCTGAAGTAATTGAGTAGGTAACTGAAGGACATTGTGTGTCATGTAGTGACACTATTCCTCCTCCCCACCCCCAATATCCTTGTGGCTCCACCCAAACTCAGTAAAGGTTGAAAGAACTGTTTTGCAAAGATTAGTGTAAGACTCTCCTCAACAAAACAGTGGAATAGATTAACAATAAATACCAGGCAGTAGAAACTACTTTCCCTGACCTTGATAGCCCAGGCTAGCTTGATCTCGGAAGCTAGTACTTGGATGGGAGACCTCCAAGGAATACCAGGGTCATGACGCGGGGGCAGGCAATGGCAAACTACCTCTTAGTGTCTCTTGCCTTGAAAACCCCACAGGGTCACTATAAGTCAGATTTGATTTGACTGCAAAACAGACCAAGAAACCTACTTATAGTTCTTTGGCTCGTTGCTTCAGGGGAGTTTTAAAAACCACTGTTTTATCTCTTGGTTGTCTCAGTTGCCAAGATTTGACTGCTAATAATGTCAGGTGTGGGACAGATAACCCCCAAGATGTTAAGGCGAGCATTCCGTGTAGGAGTACCCATGGAAATGAGATCTGGTCAGAATCCGGGTGAATCAGCATCTTCCCTTGCAAAAGCTCAAATAATGTGCAATAGTTTAAGGTGCTCAAGATGGAAGCTGAAGAGGTTGGTTAATAAAGTCATGTGTATATTGGTTTGCATGGGGTTGATGACCAAATATTTCAGGCTGCTGTGATCAAATCCGTAAACACATACTCTTATGTAACTAAACAGTTTTTAAATCTTCAACTCAGTAGCTGAAGCCATGTTCATGTAAGACTCCAATGAAAATAGAAACCTAGGCACAAGATATTTCTGGCTCTTCATTATACGTATTTAGAGGCTTAAATGGCTGTATAATGCAGTGCAAGTCTGTAGCTAAAGTAAGAATAGGGCTGATGTAGAGCTCAGCAGCTGCTTTTTTTTTTTTTTTACTGTGGTTCAGTCTTTGCAGGAACACTTCTAGGATTTTGCCTTTGACTCCTGAGCAGTAATTTCTCTTGAGAACTGTTGACCAGTCTCCAGGCGGTGGTTTTAAAACTTGGTGTGTCTGAAATAGTAATCTGCGTTGCATTCAATATATAGTGAAACTACAGATATGTTACATGAAAGCCCTGTGAACTCTAATCATCTTCTGTTAGAAAGTGAATTGCACTCAAATAGTTCCCACCGTATGGCTGTGATGAACCAGTACAGTTCCATAGGGCTGAAGGGTTTGATTTGGCCACCATAGAAGTGATATTTCAAGGTTGCATTCAGTGTTGTGTTATGTATAATGCATCTATACAGTACTTTTATCTCATTGACTTATTTCGGCCATGTCATGCGGAAGAACTCACTAGGAAAAGCAATTATGCTTGGATTGGTTAGCGGCAAAGGAAACCGGGCCGCCAAAGAACACGGTGGCTAGACACCATAAAAGTCGACACCAGCCTGAGCATGAAACGACTCAAAGAAACAGTACAAGATTGGAAAATGTGGAGAGAGCTGGCCCATAGAAGTGCCAAGAGTCGGACTCGACTGAACGTCTAACAACAGCAAGTGCAAGATTGGAAAATGTGGAGAGAGCTGGCCCATAGAATCGCCAAGAGTCGGACATGACTGAACGGCTAACAACAGCAAGTGCAAAATGTTTGCAGTGCAAAAGCAAAAAGGGCAGGGAGGGAATCAGAAAGCTGTTGGCCAGAACCATTTCTTGGCATGACACTTATTTTTCTCCCTTGGCCTTACTAGTGCCCTACTCTGCAGTGTCTACCCATGGTTTCCATGATGGTGTCCTATTTCTCTGCATCTCATGCTTAGTGCTTAGTGTCCAGGTAGTTCTGTTTTTACCAGTTTATTATGTTGCATAAACAAGAGGATTATTACAACGCTCAGTTAATCTAATATTTTTGCCTCCACCTTGAAAGAAATTATACAAGTTAATCATAAGTCTCGTTGCTCTTTCTCTGATCCTAATCAAAAAGACATTTCTCCCATGTGTAAATAGCCCTTCTTTAGATCTCGGCCACAAAATACTTAGCAAACTCTATTAATTGGCAATCTCCCCCCCCCCCCCCCCACCACCACTTTTTTTTGTGGTTTTTTTTTTTTATTATTTTTCTTCAGTTTAAAATGTGTGGGAATGTGTTCCCTTAATCTTCAGCAGAAGGAACAATTCAGCCCCATGAACACAGAGTTGCTTCATCTAGACTATGACATCAGTCATGTCCCTAAATCTCCTTCACAAGCAAGCACCATTTAGAGAATAGCATTCTGTCCATTAATGATGTGTCTTGTTAATAACACAAATCTGCACTAGAGTTGCATTGTTAGTGTAAAATTGAATCATAGATGATACATTTTAATGTGGGCATGTCTACCAAAGGGTGACTTGCTGTCATGTGGCAAACATTCATTCACTGGACCAATTCTGCCAGATTTCAAATAGTTCACTTGGACCAGGATGTAAAAATTCAGTCTCTGTTAATGAAGAAAAAAGAATCCTCTTGAATGTCTGGTTTTTCTTTGAAAGATAGCCTGAGAAATAAGTGTGAGAGCTTAGGGCATCTAGGTTCCAGCAAAGGAACAAGGCAGTGAGATGTCCCTTTTGTGTCATTATTGCGAGCTTTGTGCTGGAAACCATGGTTCCATGATACTGCACATCAAAGCAGGGTACAGCGCTGTAGATTCTCTCTGATCTCAAATTAACATTACTTAGACAGATGGGAGGTGACTGAAAGATGAATTCATTGGTGCATCCCTAAAACCCTGCCAGGGCTATACAGAGGAAAATGTTACAACTTTCAGATGCCATGTTCAGCTTTTTTGGTGCTCAAACTGCCAGATGTTGGGGATTTTTCAAGTGCTATTATTGTACCTGACATAGAATTTTAAATGAAAAATGCCATTAATTGCAGACCTGGAAGCCTTTTATTTTGGATGGCTTTAAGATGTCACTGAATTGTCCCCCATCTTGAATGAGAGGGTAATTGTTATGGTGTGGTTGATGTTGGGCCTGGACTGAGAAGACCTGGACTCAAATCTCCATTCAGCCATTAAGTTCACTGGATGACTTTGGGCCAGTGTGTCTCTCTCTGGCCAACCTGTCTGACAAGAGTCCTTCATAGGATCAAAGGAAGGGAGAGAGCCTTGAACAGTATTCTGAGCTCCTCAGTGAACAGTGAAATACCAAACTAATCGATAGATAACAAGTCTGTAAATGGGAATAGTCATTTGCAACACCAAAGCTGTATGTATTGATATAATGGCACCTCCAAAGTAAACAACTGAGGCCAGGATGAATATCTCACAGGGGTTGCTTCCTACATGTTCTTCTGAATCAGTGGAAACACAACATAATATCTCTGAGTTCTAGATTTTGGTACCTGCTGGCAGCAAAAAAGTGGGGAATTACATGTTTATGTTCAGACAAGTCGATAGAAAGGGGAGTTTAAGGTGATTGTTGGAAAATAGTAGGATCGATTCAGAGCTCAGCAATGTAAGAACTTATATTCTTCCAGTCTGCCAGTGTTTCTCACTTTTAGTATGAGATCAAGAACTGTTCTAGCAAATTATTCTGGCATGTGATATGAAATGATATTTTGTTGCTGTTGTTCAGTCGCACAGTTGAGTCTGACTCTTCGCGACCCCATGGACCAGATCACGCCAGGCCTTCTTGTCTTCCGGCGTCCTCTGAAGTTTGCTCAACTTCATGTTTGTTGCATCGATGACACTGTCTAACCATCTCATCCTTTGCCGTCCCCGTCTTCTTTGACCTTCAATCTTTCCCAGCATCAGGGTCTTCTCCAGTGAGTGCTCCCTTCTCATTTGGTGGCCAAAGTATTTGAGCTTCAGCTTCATTATCTGGCCTTCCAGGGAACAGTCAGGGTTGATTTCTTTTAGGATTGACTGATTTGATCTTCTTGCAGTCCAAGGGACTCTCAAGAGTCTTCTCCAGCACCATAGTTCAAAAGAATCTATTCTTCGGCGCTCGGCCTTCCTTATAATCCAACTCTCGCAGCCATACATGACTACTGGGAATACCATTGCTTTGACCATGCGGACTGTGATGTCTCTACTTTTTATCATAATGTTGAGGTGATCTGGGATCCCAGGAACGTGAAGTCTGTCACTACTTCCATGACTTCCCCTTCTATTTGCCAAGGAGTGATGGGGCCGGATGCCATGATCTTAGTTTTTTTGATGTTGAGCTTCAAGCCCACTTTTGCGCTCTCCTCTTTTACCCTGAGCAAGAGGCTCTTTAGGTCCTCTTCACTTTCAGACATTAGAATGGTATCATCTGCATATCTGAGGTGGTTGATCTTTTCCCCAGCAATCTTAATTCCCGCTTGTGATTCATCCAGGCCAGCATTTTGCATGATGTACTCTGCATATATATTAAATAAGCAAGGTGACAATATACATCCTTGTCGTACTCCTTTTCCTATGCTAAACCAATCAGTTGTTCCATATCTGGTTCTAACTGTCGCTTCTTGACCCTTATACAGGTTTCTCAAGAGACATGAAATGATCTGCTAGCATATAATTAGCAGCTGGCCCAGGTGGTACTAGCACTTTTCTACCAGCTTTTCAGATTGCCAGTGTGTGAAGCAGGACAAGAGTGGAATAAGGAAGAAAAGTTATTCAGTGGCTCTGGCTCTGCAGCTGTTAAAGATGTGCATCAGTTTAGGGCCATGCAGATGTCCTAGTGTGTGCCTTGCGAATGCAGTGGGGTCTTGTGCTAAAACTTTCCTGGAGAGCTATTAACTAGTTATAGGCTATTTGTTCATGAGTTGCAAGAGACATAGTGTGTTTTTCTGATTCACTGTGGATTGCGTCTAAGAGCAGTAATTCCTATCAGTGTGCCATATTACAGGACTTATTTATGGAGCTGTGAAGTCTTTTCTACCTGTATTTCCGTAGCAGTAAATTCATATCTACTTGTATTGAAGTATTCAAGGCAACATGTGGCAGTACCAAGGCTGGCTTTTATAACCTCAGTTGGTGGGGAATACTATATCTGACTCCTCTCTCCCCCTCCCCAGTTTCCCCCCTCAATATATCAGCTGGCTTTATCTTCATGAACAATGCACAATGCATCTGCCTTTCATGCTGCTTTCTGCCAGCTCAGTCTGGATTTATTCCTTGTCTTGCTTGCTTGGTTTTGCTGTTTGCTTGGCCTTCAGTGTGTGATTTAAAATTACATGCTCGTCTCAATCTAGCCCTCTTGCGATGGTATGCCACTCAAAGATGAGGGAACGAGGTAGTGTGCACCAGTGTGTTCCCTCCATAACTAAGGCTTTGTGTTAAAGTGAAGAACTACTGGGGTGTCATAGTTGTGTGCTCCCATACTCTTACCAAGCATTTTACTAAATGACTACCTCATCTAGCTGATGTTGTTGTTGTTCAGTCGCACAGTCGAGTCCGATTCTTCGCGACCCCATGGACCAGATCACGCCAGGCCTTTCTGTCTTCCGCCGTCCTTGAGGTTTGCTCTAGCTGATGGGAAGCTAGCAAAAAGGGAACCGGTTTGGAGGCTAACTAGGTAACATTTGGCAGAGTGGTGTGGAGGGTCTCATTTCCTTTTTATGGTGGCACTTCATGAGTTTTAAGCCCTTTCCGTAAAGTGGGGTAGGACAGATATGAAAGACCCCTCTTTGGGGGATGTAGCTGCTGCTGCTACTAAGTCGAGTGTGCTGCCCTGAAGGTTCAAGCTGATGCAGGTTATACGAGGGTAAATTTAAGACAGCTGCGTGTGCCCAGTTACCCTGCCTGGGATAGAGGGGATGTGGCCTCAGAGATCCCGTGTGAGGCTGCTTGTTCAAGCACGGCAAGACCGTCCAGTGTTGAGATGGAGAACTGGCTCCCATATTGCTGGAGACCAGGTTACTTGAGTTTTTAATCTACCACCACCTCCTCTACAAAATCTTGTTCTGTACCAGTTCTCTGGTACCTACTTGCTTTACCACAGTAAACTCCCAGAATTTTCAAAAGCAAAAGTTTATTAGCCTTTTTACAAAGAAATTAGGTGGCTGTCTTTGAGGAGAATGCGCAACACATGTCTGTAACAATTTATAATGTACTTTTATTGACTGTTCATTTGAACATTTAAAGCTGCTTAAATCAGGCCATTGGTCCATTTAAGTTGGTGCAGTGACGGCGACTCTCCAGGGTCTCAAGCAGATATGGGTCTTTCCCAACACCTCCTATCTGAAATCCCTTAACCGGATGTGCCAGGGGTAGAATTGAAGTAAGATCTTTTGCATGTGAAGCAGGTGCTGTACTGCCAAGTTATAGTTTAAACCCCCACCCGCTGGTACTCAGTAGCAAATATTAACTTGTACAGTTAATGGGTAAAGTCGCTTAAAGTTCAGAAGACAGTAGAGTATTTGTTATGCAGATTATCTCTCTGTCAGGCTACCTGAACATTGGCTGGGCAGTGGGGAATAATTTTCATTCAACTTTAATTAACTTGGTGAATCAAGTTAATTCCTAAACTCTCAGCCAACTTTTGTCCTCCAACTTGTTGAATTTCCAAATGGTCAGAGTTGCCAGCAACACTTGTATGGCATAAAAATCTTGGGGTTTTTTTTTCAGTATACCAAAAAGTTGCTTAAAATTCAGTAGACAGTTGAGTGTTCATGTAATGCAGCTAGTCTGACAGGTAGTTTACAATGTGGTGATATAGATACTGCTTAGGCAAGAAAACACATTCTAAAACCTGAGTTCTGTATTTAATTATCTTGCACCCTGGAGCTCTTTTCAGGGAGCTAATCCTCTGTTCTGCAGATTGCCAAAATAATTACCTCTTTCAAAAGAGTTCTGTTTTTACCTCCAGTTATAATCATGACAGTAGTACAGAAAGCAAAGAATGGCTTTTTCTCCACAGATGTTTCATAAGCCATGCTGCTAATTGTCTTTCCAGTAGGACTTAGATCATACGAAAGCAGTTTAACATTTAAGTTTTTGGAATAAAAGTGTACCACACAATTAGTTTTCTGTACATAGAGCTTGCTGCAACTTTTCAACTTGCTAGTTCAGAGGAAGCTGGCCTTCATCTCCAGCTGTCCCTGTGAGGTTATGTTTGTTGAAGAGCTAGCACAAATTATGCTCATGTTACTAAATGGGAAGACCCCAGGTCACAGTTGGGGGGGGGGAGATGTCAGATATTTTCCCATTAAAATGTGTATGCTGTTCAATAAAGAGGCACAAGTTTGAACTAATCAGAATTCTGGGCAACACTTCTTTGCCTGAAGACTTCCATGAGTTGTTGAACAGTATTAGCACGTTAACCAGGTACTGCAGAACTTGGTTTAGAACACTTCCTTGGGCAAGCCATAGTTCTGTCAGAGCTGTCTTTGAAAGGAGCTCTCTCAGGCCCACCTGCCTCACAGGGTGTCTGTTGTGGGGAGGGGGAGAGAAAGGAGTTTGTAAGCCGCTCTGAGACGCCGAGTGAAGGGTGGGGTTTAAGTCCAATCTCTTCTTCTTCTTCCCTGAAACAAGCAGTTACTCCAGAGCATGGCACATGTTTCCACTGAGTTCAGTTCCATTCTGCTGAATCTGGAGGTCAGTAATACAAGACAGGAGGGCCCAACGTGATGTGGTTGCAAAGAGTCACACTCGACTGTGCAACTGAACAACAACAAAAAATACAAGAGATTTTTATGACTCTTGTCCCAAGTACATGGCTGCAGTATGTTTTTCTGACCACGCAAGGGACATGATTTGAGAGCATTGTTCTCATGTCAACTTTCGAGATAGAATGTGTGTTGTTTCCTACAGCCTGCTATCCTATTTCTTACCATGAAGTAACTTTCCAGCTGCTTCATCTAAACTTAAGCAGCACATATCCAAACAGTTAAAACAATGCAGACAACAAACTGCCTAAGGCTAGGCATGCTCTAAACAGTGCAGTAAATAGAGTTGCAAAGGCAGAAGCCAGTGCAGTAGAACAGAATAAAAACATACAATAACTTTTTGTTATTTTTTCCAATGTGCTATATACTTTTCTGTAGTAAAATGGCACATACAAATAAACATTGGCATGGACTGTAGCCCTGTTCCTTTTAGAAAGAAGCATTGTCCTGAAGCATTCCATTCCACTACAGCCCCATTTCTTCTATAAAAAAAGGCCTCCTGAGCAGCTTTTTTTTTTAATACAACCTGTGTAATGGTGGAAGCGTGGGAGGCTTCCTCATCTCCTCAGGCATGCCATTCTGCAAGGCGGGGGGGGGGGGCATGACAGAGAATGAGTGTGTGCTGCCATTGCAGGTGGCACCTTTAGAAGGCTTTGCCGAGAAGAGCAAAGCTGTCAGACTGGGGTATAGCAGGTATGTGGGTCCATTAAGGGCTTTGCAGGTGATAATGGAGCCTGGTTACTGGTAGTAATTGGGCTGATGCATGCGCCTTGGAATGGTTAGCCTTATTTCTAAGGGGGCTTCAGAACAAGGCTGTTGCTGACCATCGTTCACTGGGGCTGAAGGCCTGACAGAGAATGTGTGGGTGATCAGCATCCCTGCCCGCAGGATGATCGCAGGCTTGGAATCTCCCTGTTTCCCAGATCACAGGGGTGTGTGTCAGTTCACTGCAGAGTTACCGTGGTGGCACCCTTGCAAAAAATGGCTCAAGGCATTCTAGCTTAGTATTTTATATTGAACAATCTGTGAGAAAATAGTACTTTGGAATTAGCTCTAGGAGGTGCCAACCAATGAAACATGCTCAACATTGTATTGAAAGAATCTGATCTGGCGAGTGTGTATGAGCAATGCTGGGATGAAGAGATCCCAGCAAAGGATATCTTTGTAGTGGTAGCTGGAGCAGTCTGTGTTTACGGATTTGATCACAGCAGCCTGAAATCTTTTTAATTACTTGGAGCTCTTGCACAGGAGCTGCTTTTGGGTGTGTACTGCTCAAATGAAAACCAGAACTTTGAAGAATGTAGCCAAAACCACAGCCCAGCACATTCCTTTGAAAGCTTCGTACACGCTTCAGAATGCAGGAGTTTTGCTGTTACACATCTTGGTGTGCCTGCTGGCTTCATCATTGTTAATGGGTTCTTTTTATTGTGGCTTCAACAGCATGCTTTTTTTCAGGTGAATGTAACCATTGCTTGTAATTGTTCAATGCTTACAAGCTCATCTCATGAACTCTCATTGTTGTCTGAAGAAAGTCTTTCCATTTTGGTACCGGAACAGAACTAGGTTAGCAATGAATTAAGTTGACTTGAGGTATTTACCAACTATTTTTTCTTTGTCGTCCCCACATTAGATCTCCTTACCTCCTGTCTGCCCCCTAAAATAAGTGGCACTGTTGAATGTCCAGTGTGGAAAATCGGGTTTGATTTAGTATAAAATCAAAGGCACAGTAAGTTCTAGTCTGCTGAAACAGCAGATCTGAATGCTTAGAATGTTTAACTCCAGAAGTCTCTTGGAAATAGAACATGGTTGCTAGTACCTTGAGATCAGGAATTAACTCCTTCATCAAGGGGAGACTTATTTTGAAGAGAAATAGGAAAGACGATCCCTCTGACTTGCAAGCCCAGGAAAACTTTGCTCTTGCATTTGAGCCAGGTTTTAATGGAATCAGATGTTCCTATTAAATTAAAACATTTTGCATGGAGCTGTTCGGTTAGCATTTAATTTTGTCTTTCAATAAGAACCCAAGGCGCTGGGGGCTAAAATGCCCAGTCCTTGGGATAAACTTGAAGAGTCTGAAAATAAACAGAGTTGCTAAAATGCATGTGGTTATTCCAGTTAATTTGCGGCTGTTTTTCTACCTCCTGCCACGAAGTGTTTACTGAGCATCAAATAGCTCCTCTCTGGGGCATTATCTGCTTGTGAGGGTTTGAGTAGCCCTGACCTGGATAGCCCAGGATAGCCTGCTCTTGTCAGATCTCAGAAGCTAAGCAGGGTCGGCCCTGGCAAATATTTGGAAGGGAGACCATCAAGGAATACCAGGGCCGTGATGTGGAGCCAGGCAATGGCAAACCACCTTTGAATGTCTCTTGATGCAATATCCTCTTGGTCACTTGTGCTACAAATACTGTATCCCAGGTTAGCTGAATTCTGTACTATGAAAAGCTGTCCTATGTGAGTTTAAGAAGCTGCCGGTTGTGAATAAACCTGTAATTTTTCAGCCATGGAAGAGAGGCAGGAAACTGTAAAGAGTGTTGAAGCCCTTGCCGGTCCTACCTGTCTTCTCTCTGCTCCCTCTGTTCCCCTGCACCCTTCAACCAGACTCATGGCTTATCAGTGTGCCTGTGCGTTGGCTGAGCTTATGCATAGTCATGGTGTTCACATTACCCGGCATGTACTTTAATGCTCTGACATAAGGCTTGTTCACAGCCCTTTTAACAATTGCCTGCCTCTTTTGTACATCTTAAAATACGGTTTAGTTATTGTTGTGTACTTCATGGTGCCTTATGGTGCCCTAAAACTCTTCTCTCTTCCCTGGCACTGTATGGGAATGTAGGTGGAGTTCTCACTCAGTGGGATATCTTGAAGGGCAGCGTTTCTAAACAAAGATTGTTTTTGTAACCCTTCAGTCCCATGGTATCCATGTATTCAAGAGATGTAGGAGTCTGTAGAACAGGGTTTTAATCTGATCTTTGTTTGATGCGAGGAGAAAAGCCGTTGATGCAAGCCGTGATATGTGACTGGTAAATGGTTAGATCTGATATGAGGGATGAGTGGACCTGTTTGTACAGGCCCAGAAAAGAGGACCAAGTGACGCTGCCATGACTAATATCAAAGGAAATAAGCTGGCTATTTTGAGCATGTGAAACACCAAAATCTTGTCAATGTTAGCAAATGGTGTGGCACACCCTTCTGCTCAGGAAAGCATAGGCATCCAGAATATGAGACATCAGAAGAGCAAGCCGCGTTGCCATAGGGCAGCAAGGAGGAAACTGTTTCTCCGGTCTTCTGTGCTTGTATAGCAGAAGGTGAGGCCTGGGCAAGGTGCAGCGATCTGTGCCTCACCAGATTCTCTTTGTCCCTCCTTTGTCACTTCTGGTGGAGCTCTTGGCACTGCTTTGGGTGTTCTCCATTCAGCAGATGAGCAAAAGCAGGTGTAACTCTCAGGGCCAGATGACAAAAAAGGCCTCCTCATTCTATCTCTTACAAAAGGAATCTTTCATTCCAGCCTCTAGGGTCATATGCATATCTAAGGCTCTCTGATGTTCCTAAGTCAGGACTGTAGAGTTTTGCTACCAGTGTTTGGTAACATGCGTCTGGTGTCCTGATGACTTTTGGGTGGTAGCTGCTTGTTGAAGGAGGATGGTCCTTTTCTCTCCATAAACGGGGAGAAAATTGCAAGTAGGCAGCTTTTCTGACAGGTTATATCAGAAGCAGCAGCTGATCAAATTCTGGGTAGCAATGTGTGTGAACAAGATCTTGGGGTATGGGTGGACCAAAAGTTAAATATGAGCAGGCAGTGTGATACAGCAACAAAAAAGGCCAATGCGATCTTGGGGTGTATCAACAGAGGCATAACATCCAAATCGCAAGATGTCATAGTAGTCCCGCTGTACACCGCATTGGTCAGGCTGCACCTGGAGTATTTTGTTCTGTTCTGGAGGCCTCACTTCAAAAAGGATGTGGACAGAATGGAGCAGGTGCAGAGGAGAGCAAGGAGAATGATCGGGGGCCTGGAGACCCAGCCCTAGGAGGAAAGGCTGAGGGCCTTGGGAATGTTCCTTCTGTAGAAGGGGGTGGGGGGAGAGACAAGATGGCTCTCTTGAAGTATTTGAAGGGCTGTCACTTACAGGAGGGCAGGGAGCCGTGGGAAGGTACTGGTTGGATCTCAGGAAAAACCTTTTTACAATAAGAGTTGTGCAACAGTGGAATCAGCTGCCTAGGGAGGTGATAAGCAGTGTCTGGACGAACACTTGTCAGGGATGCTCTGGGGAAGGCTGATCCCGCATTGAGCAGGGGGTTGGACTAGGATGGCCTGTATGGCCTCTTCCAACTCAGTGATTCTGTGACTTCTATGTGAGCTGTAGTAATTTTTATGTATGCAGTGAAAACATGTTATAAAATAGTACTTGTAGTTAATGATATCTACCTCTCTTGGGAAGTCTTGAGTTTTCTTTGTGTTCTATATTTCAATATAGAACAAATCAACGTCTTTCTTGTTTGTGGGGGAGAGGTCTGAAGCAATTTGTGTCTCAGCTGTACGCGTAGACATCAAGGCTCTTCTAAACTCCTTGGTAAACATACTCTTCTCTTTTGACTGTTTTCGGTGATGTTTACATTCTGGAATAGATAACTGGAAATAGCACAGGTCTGCCATCTGCAACCTGATGACCTCTTGGAATGTCTAACCCAAAACGACAGTTTTATCTAAATAGCATACTTTTAAAAAATAAATTCATAGGCTCATCCATCAGGACGTTTCTCCCACCCCCTTGGTGGTGGTGTCCTCCCAGGAAGTCAGAATGAAACAAAAATGTGGAAGAAAGCTGTGGCTTTTGGGACTGCCTGATAAATATTTTCTGTAGTTCCCACCTTTTTATTCTACTGTTTAGTTTTCTTTTGGATGGTAACTTGAGTTGTGGGCCATCTTTTTTGCTACGACTGAAGTACATATCTAAACTCTGACTCACCTGAATGTCAACGTTGCTTTCATCAGCCACTGGTGGCTTTTACTTGGCCGCAAGTATTCTGCTACTTTTAGAAAGTGCTCATCTTTTCTGCCTCCTCTCCCAGGCTCAATGGAAGAGACATGTGATGTCGGAGGTAGCTTGAGGTCTAAAGACGCTGTGACTAAATACATCTGGAATGCAGTATTGCATGTGGAAATCGAATGGATGCCTGACTTCAAGCAGACCAGTCCATTATTTCCTTGTAACTATAACAATGAGCATGTGAGTGTTGATAGTCGTCAAAACATTAAGGGCAGACATTTCAGTGGAAGGGATCTTAGGCCATGCTCAGTGTTTAAATATTTTGGAAGTGACATCTTTAAAAATAATCCCAGTAGTCTGTGACTAGGCTGCTAATGCCATTATTGCAGTCTGTAAATTCTGCTTGGCAATGCTTTGCTCAGGCACTGAACAGCCTGATTTGGCTGCAGCTGGACATTGTGGGAACTAAAGCTTGAGCCAAGGAAAATCTGAGACTAGTGAGAGCAGCTGTCTGCAGCAGAAGTGTGAGAACTACTGCTTGGTTATGGGTTCAGATGCATCACAGCCCTGCTGGCTGGAGATAGGACTGTATCTACCAATAAACTACAGAGTTCTTGCTGCCAAAGAGATGCTAATTAAGCAGTCTGGCAGTTTTCTCTTTGGGGGGAGGTGAAATATGTGTTCAGGAACTGCTGCATAAGCATCTTCTGAGGCTCTTTCACATCAGCACCACTTACATGCAAAGCCTCTCAGGTTGCTTCAAAGTCAGGCGTCTTCGAGGACAGCTGAAACATGCTGCAGCGGAGACTTGCCGCTCTGCAGCACTTGGCAAAGGTAGCAGGGAGATCTGTGAAAGCCTGACAGGGAGAACAGAAAAGGTTTTCTGAGAACATCTTTCAATTTTTCCAAGGGAAAAACAGGGGGGACTTTGGGAAGCACTGGAGGGAAAAACTCCCATGAATTCTTTTTTTGAGTAAAGCATTGCACTCCATTCCAGATGTATACCATGAAAAAGTCCTTAATTTTTCCAGTTGAAGAATTGAGACATTTCCCATTTGGAAGGAGTGAAATGAAAGGCAAGCTTTTTTCGTGCATAGTATGGATTTTTTAAAATGTTAATGCAATCTACAGTATTAGGTGACAAGTGGGGGACCTGCAAGGATTCGCAGGGGTCTCATTTTCCCCTCCCCTACTCCCTTCCTTTCCTTGGCAGCCCCCATAGCCTCCCCTTTTCTTGCTTCCTTCCCACCCATCAGCCAACCTATCTTTATCCCTTGCATTTTCAGCTTTCTGTCCTTCCTTCCCCCGGCAGCCTCTCCCCAGGAAAATGCTGGTTAAATTGTACAGTGATCGCTGGGCCATGCCCAGTTGTATGGTGGGGAATCTGCAAGGACCTGAAGGGGGTACCTCATTTCCCCCCGTATCCCCTCCCTACACTATTTCCTCTTTTTCTTCTGCTGGCAGCTCCCATATCCTCACCTCTCTCTGTTTTTCTTTTCTCCTACTCAGCCACCAACATACCTTTATCTGCCCCTCCCCCCAGCTATATTTATTTATTTACTTTACCTATACCCTACTTTTCTTCATAATTGAGACCTAACTCAGGTTACGTTATTTTTTTCATTTTATCCTCACAACAACCCTGTGAGATAGGTTAGACTTGAGTATTGATGACTGGCCCAATGTCACCCGGTGAGGTTCCCTGGCAGAGTGGAGTTCCATATTTGGGTCTCCCATAACCTAGTCTGAAACTCTAATCACTACGCTGCCCTAGCTTTTGTACAGTGCATGGTATTGAATAGTTGCACGCAGTCAGACCTGGGTCAGTCATGAAAGTTGTATGTTCATCACTTGATGGTTACTGCTGTATCCTCCCTCAAAGGCGAGAACCACTCCCCCAGCCTTTTACTGAGAGAAACCAAGGCTTGAAGGCTGGCAGTACTGTGGTGATTGTCTAGCAACAGTCACGAAGGGTATTCATTTCATAAAGCTATAGATGCTCCTATCATTTGGGGGGCGAACCCCAAGGTTTTTCTAGATTTTTTTTGCAAACCTGGGGCTTTTCTCAGATTTGTAGAAGGACCTGTCTTGCTTGTCCATGGCACACGTCTCCAGATTTAAGTATTCACAGATAGGTTGAAAACTGCATATATTGGTAATTTTTATGTATACTGTAGCTAAGTACTCCATTTTCAAGATTTTTTAAAAATGCAAAATTGGCAACAATTAATGCTTAATACAATATTGGAAAGTTCAGTGTTTTCATATCCCAAGATGCTGATTATCCTACCTATGACTGTGACTATGTAGAAGTGCTTCTGTTCAAATAATACCTATATTGTTACTACAGAATTTGTAGCAGTGTATAGCAGTTTGTATTGTAACTTTCTCAACTGCTGGATATACTTGAAATTTTTCTTATGGAAAATGAAGACGTTTATGCTTTTAAATTCCATAAATATGCCAAATAGTACAACTTTATATGCCAACTAAGTTACAAATAATGCATTTTGTGTTGTTAAATAAGTGAAAAGATTTGGTTTGATAGGAAAATAAGTATTGCATATTACATAAAATGTAATATCTTCCCATTTTTCATGAAATTTCCATACCCCATTTTCACATTGTAAGTATTAGGTTTTGCAGGAATGGCTGTTGAAAAACATAATGATGAATTGGAATGATTTTGCCAGGACTGCCTCTGTCTGAGTTTCTGTTGGATATCTAACAGCAATGGTGACTTCACCAGGGATTGTTGTCGTTGGAGTCGATCTTGTGCTCCTCATCTAGTTGGAGTTATGGATCTTCAAGAAGCAGGCTGGCTTATTTTCTTGGCTCAAGTCCCTTAGCACAGGTCAAAGCTGCAGGAGTCAGTTTAAGCTGGTGATGTAAGACTGCTTGGTTTTTAACAGTCTTCATGCAGTTCTTGCATGAAATTAATCAATGCCATGAGGAAACTCCAGCAAAGAACAAGAGAGCTCTTTAGCTGACTTATGATGGGGAACCCTCACTTCCCATTAGTGAAATGCAGCTGCTGGCTCTTGTTCAGAGGGAGAATCATTGTCAGGAAAAACGCCCATCTTTTCAGTGGGAAAGCTAAAGGTTTTTGACTTGTTCTTGAAATGGATGCACAGAGGATGTGTGCTACCCCAATTCTAAATTCTTTCCTCAGAGGTGTGGTGATGAGATTGGGTTTTTCCTCCTCAACAATAATCTACTGGGTCTGAACAAAAATAGTAAAACTTGTCATGGCTTCACTGGTGAGAGAAGAGACTAACAAATAGCCCAAAGTGTCTCAGGGTCAAACCCCTCTTCCCCTGTGTAAAGGTAAAGGTTCCCTTGCTCGAAAGCCAGTCGAATCCGACTCTAGGGTTGTGGTACTCATCTCTGTTTCAAAGTCGAAGAGCCAGTGCTGTCCGAAGACATTTCCGTGGTCATGTGGCCGGCATGACTACACACCAAGGCGCACGGAACCCTGTTACCTTCCCACCGAAGTGGTACCTAATTATCTACTTGCAATTTCTTGCTTTCGAACTGCTAGGTTGGCAGGAGCTGGAACTGTATGCTTCAGTAATTGTAAAAATCATACCCCCCCCCCCCAAATCTGGGGTTATAAGGCAGATTTACAGCTGTTAAACAGCACCGGAAGCAGTATCCGTTACGAGGTGGTTTAGGGTTGTGCAGAGGTGTATTTTTGTGGTTTTCTTTAACTTCTGGTTGTTCAAGCCTCCCCCCTTAACTTTGCAGGTGGTTGTTATACTTCTTTATATAGTCAAAATTGCAAGTGTCCAAGTCAGAACTGTTTATAGGTACAGTGATTCCTTTGCCCTCTACTTTTACGCCTGTGGGAGTATGCTTGAAGTACATGTGCTACAGCTGCTTCCTTGTTTATATGATGTGCTTTTCAGTGCGAACAGTGCTAGGATTGAGGCACTTCTGGATACCACCCACAATAGTACATTACTTGATTTAACAGTTCTTAAGGATTAACTTCTGGTCATGCCCATAGCTACAGTAGGGCATCTCGGGGCCTGGCCCCCTGACTTACTGCTAAGGGCCCCTAACTTCCCATCCAGCCCAGGTGCGCACTTGGGGGTATGTGCAGGGGTGTGCGTGGAGTGCCCCCTAATTTATTTAAAGACCCCCCAAATTAAAAAATCCTGGCTACGGGCCTGCTTCTGGTATGTTTAAAACCTGAAAGAAAACACTTGTCTGCCTTGTACCAAACCCATTGGGGGCCAGTGTGATCCACTGGGTGGAACTCAATTCAAGGCCCATCTCTTCTACAGATTCACTGCGCGGGGAAGTCACTCCTCTGTCTTGAAACCCTTTATTAGCCTGGCAGTTGGCCACTTCCTAGTTCCTTTTTGGCTGAGTAATCCATACCTGCCAGTAAGACCTCTCTTTGTGGTATTTACAACCCCATCTTAAGACCCTGATACTAGTGGTACCCTGACTCATTCGCTGTTAAGTCAGCACCCTGTATATGTTTTGCAGAGAGACAGTAAGTGACAGATGCCTCTCACCAAAGCTCAGACTGAAGCCCCTTAACACTCCAGCAGCACCAGTCAAGGAGTGGTTGTTGCTGACACCCCATGCTTGGCTGTCATTTGCACAGCCAGCCACCACCTGGCAGTGGGGCCATGGTTCCCTGACCTCGCAACACTCCCCCCACACACAGTGCCAGAAGACGGGGAGGAGAGAGAGCAGCTGGCACCTTTACTCCTTTTAATGTGTGTCTTTTAACAAGACAAAGAAAATACAAATACAAGAGAAAATTCCAAAAGTAACATACAGGTAAAGGTACAGATTCCCTTGCTCGAAAGAGAAAATTCCAAAAGTAACATACAGTAAAGGTAGAGATTCCCTTGCTCGAAAGCCAGTCGAGTCCGACTCTAGGGTTGCGGTGCTCATCTCCGTTTCAAAGCCGAAGAGCCAGCGCTGTCTGAAGACGTCTCCGTGGTCATGGGGCCGGCATGACTAAACACCAAGGCGCACGGAACGCTGTTACCTTCTTCCCACCGAAGCGGTACCTATTTATCTACTTGCAATTTCTTGCTTTCGAATTGCTAGGTTGGCAGGAGCTGGAACTAGAGACGGGAGCGCTCACTCCGTCATGTGGCACACTCGGGTCTTGAACTGCTGAACGACCGACCTTCCACAGCCTGCAGTTCAGCGTCTTAACCACTTGAGCCACCGCAGCTCCAACATGCATTACAGGGTTCTAAAAGGCACAGAAGGAAAATGATTCTTACTATAACCTTATCCTTGCATGACATTATGAACAATGCTTTTCATACCCTAAAGCTTCTTGATTTGTACTCTTACATCAGTGTGTCATTTTAGGCATAAGAACAATTTCCCGTACTCTCACAATCTACTGATTAATATTCAGAGGCACAGAGGATTTCCAGCAGTGTGTCACACCTTACCTTGCTGCGGTGCAAGTTCATTATAATTTCTCTGTCTGAGGCAGGTGCCCAGTCTTTAATACAGCAAAATAAGCCAGCCACAGAATGAAGTGACAAACCACGGCCTGTTGACCCTTAAGTATTACAAATGCTCAGGAAGCTGGGGTGGGATGAGCAGCAGGAGCCCTGGAACGCCAAAGACATGGGTTTGATTCCTGGTCTGCAGCCATGTCCCTTTTGCAAGGAGCACAAACATGGGATGAAACATGGTCAGTCCAGCCACACCATTGCCATAGTCTGCTCGGCGCAGACAAGGACAATGGGCTGTCTTTTGGCCTTTTGTCAACCAAGGGAACTGCAGATAGCAGTGCTGCAACACCGGAACATGCAGCTGCTCCTTCCTCAAAAACAGCCCCCATAGCTCACTGGGGGAAAGGACCAGTATGGCAAATGGGAGGAGGCGTGGGAAAGTTTACAAGGAGGGTGAAGCCGGCTGGAAGACAAAGTTCTTTCTGGCCAGCAGGTCTTGTTCCTGTGCTTCCTAGCTGAGTGAGTGGATAGAGAATCGCTCCCAAGTGCGTGAAGCCTGGGTTCTAGCCCAGCCTCTGCCTCCTGTTTTGCTGCTGCTGGGCAAAATGAGAGCTTTGCCCTCCAAGACCCTTCCTGCTAAGGAGTTCATTGCAGGGGTGTGTGTCTGTGATTTTGGACTGAACCTATGCAGTCTTCGTAAGTTGCTCCAGAGCTTGGGGGGTGGGGAGAAGGTGTGGGGGCACTTGTTCCCCCCCCCCTCCCGTGCTTGGGGCTGGAGTGGCCTTGAGATCCAACCAAGTCCTGCATGGCCCAGAGCATGCCTCCTATTATGCTTACGTTGAAGTTGTTAGAGAACACCTGGTACAGGAATCTGTAGGGCTAGTCTGTGTGATGAGACTGACAAGACACCATTGTGCTTTTCCTGCATATCAAAAGTTGGGATACAACCTGAGTAAAGCATCATTTCTGTTTGCATATTGGTATGCATGTGGTCAGTAACTTAAATGCAGGCAGGGTCATGAGACTAAGACAGGCCTTTCCAACAGGTAGTTCACTAGCTGCTCCAGAGTAGCTCATAGATCTCCCAGAAAATCCAGGAAAAAAAATCTGCTCTAGGCTTTTTAAATAAGGTGCTTAGCCGATAGCTTCATTTCTGATGATCTCCCTGTCCATGTTCTGTTTCTAGAACAGAACAACACTTGGTAACAATCCAGTAGGAGGAAGCAGGAGATGAGCTTGGGATATTTTTCATTACTCAGAAGTAGTTCTCATTAAAGAAAAGTTTGGTGACCCCGGTCTAAGTTTAAACACTTGCGCCGAATAAATTCCAGGCCAAATATTCTAGTCAGCCTATAAATGGCTGGTGATGAAAAGCAAGGCTGGAAATATCTCTTCTGAGGCCACTTTCTGCTAAAGTGTGCAGTAATGCACCGGGGTGCTCACCTCGCACAAGCATTTGGCCTGTTGATACAAAAGTGGGAATGGCCGTCATACGTTGTGTGAGGCCTACTCAGTGTTCCTGCTTCTGATCAAGGAAGACAGCAAGGAAGGCGGCATGTTTGAGTGGAGGCTGTTGAGGATTAGCACAGAAAATGATGGCACGACAGCTGCCTTTGTTCTTCCCTTCTGAGATGATCCTCCTGGCATGCGGCTCTATTCTAAATGCAGGCCCCCCTTAGGGGGCGGGGTGGGGGTGTTATGGCTCTTAAATGAGGGTTCTACTCACAAGCTGCCTTTGGAAGTAACTCCTGGTGATGCGGCTGAGTGGTTAATGTTATTACCAGGTGTGTGTGTGTGTGTGAATGCAAGCGAAAGATTGTCTCAGTCTGCCAAAGAAATACATTTTCCTGTCTCTTGCACAAATCACTCCTTTTGTAATTGGACTAAACTGATACGGGTAAATACTGGTTTTTTTCTGCCCTCCTGCTTTCTGACCCTGTTAATATTAGGCAATTGAATTAAAGCAAGTGCAGCTTCCCTTTCCTACCTTGTTCTAATTAGACTACCGGGAGCATTTTAATCATCTGTGCGGGTATGCTGTTTACTGAATTACAAAAGTCTAATGGTGATCATCAATCTTAGTTTTGTAACCAAGCTTTCAGGTTCTTCAGCAGTTCTGCTGAGGGGTTTGTGGAGTGAAAGGTCTCTGTGTACCTAACCTGATGCATTCTGGAGAATTTTTTTCTGCAGAATAGTTAGCTGATGGGGTCAGTAGCAGACCTGGATTCTTGGTTTACTGCTGTGCCTAGAAGGCAGTAGGATTTTCCTGACTTGAACAGGGAATTTTTATTACATGATTATTGGGGTTAAAGTTGTGTGTTTCTAAGGCAAGTGTCTGCTGGCAGATTCCTTGTAGCTTCACTGGGGTAAGGACTTGGCTGGATTTGTGACACCCGGGGCAACATGAAGTACAATCCAAGGTCCTGAAGGAAAAGTAACTTGCTGCGTGCAAGAAATTAAGTTGGGCCCAGAGCAAAAACATTATGCTCTCAAAAATGTTGTTTGCATAATTCAGTTTTTTGTTTGTTTTGTCTTGTGTAAATTGAATAAAGAGTGATATTTGTGAAGGAAAGGGCTCACAAACTGCTCCCTGTTCCTTCTGATTGGACTCCTGGGAGGTCAGAAGAGCCCCAGGGTGCCAGTCATAAGTCTTGGTAACCACAAACTGCCACCCGTGGCCCTTAGGAGTATCATACATGTCAGAGTCCTGTGTCTTGCACTCTGTACCTGTGTTGCTGTTTAGAGGCCCTGACTAGTCACCACGCCTCCTGCTGCCCTTCAATCAGCACGGGGACACAACTTCACAATTTAGACCAACCGTGTTCCTGGGATGGAGAATTTCTCTGTTTACCATTCTCCTGTACTACTCTTCAGATAACTAGACAGGGTGGTGATGTTTTTCTAGAGATCAGACTTTAAGAAAGCTTAATAAATGAATGAAAGAATATACATGTTCCTTGCACTGGGTACTTTATAAATTATGCTGAATTTTAGGACAGGCAAGCTTTACTTGTAGCTGCAGTAAGTTAGAGTTCATCATTACCTGCGTCTCCACTGTCCCCTGCCTCATGGACAGTGTGGAGTCCCTTGGTGAAAGCTTAGTCCACCATGGCTCGTGTGCTGCTGAGAAGCTGCCCCAAATGGAAGAGACTCCTCTTGTCTCCCCTCCCCCCCAATTTGGGGTGGCCTTCCTGTCTCAAAGAGAGAATATTCTATCACTTCAGTCTTCCCAACTTTATTGCTCTAATCTACTGTGACTTACTAGCAGGGGATGGGATAGTAATCCATTAGCATAACAAGGAGCTTGAATGCTCTGTGCTTGGAGCTTGATGGTTACTATCTCCAAACCCTGCCCTTTGTGCCAGCTATCATTTTGCAGTAGGGCTCTGTGAACAGAAAGCAGCCACAGTAATTGAGACTATGGAGTGAATTCTTGGGTGGAGGGTGTTTCCCCACAATAACTAAGGTTGAAGTTCATCAAGAATAACCATAGGCTTCCTCTTAAAATAAGTGTGGGAGCCAATGTCTCACTGGAACTTGGCTCCTGTGGTGTTATCAGAGAAGCAGCTGTATTGTTCAGCTGCATAAAAAGTTGTATGGACTGGCAGTGTGGCATAAGATTTTGCAGACTAGAACCCACTTCAGCACAGTTGCATGAACTGTATCCTCAACTGGTTCATATCCGCTGTATGTTCCTATATACTCTCCCTCTGGTATTTAGGGGGGGGGACATGTAAACCGTTGGATCACAAGGCAATGATATGTAAGGTGATAGAGACTGGGACATCTCTGTGCAAAGGCCAAACTCATACTTTGCTGTATTGTGTAATTATTTCATCTTTTTCTCTTTTCCAAGATGGGAAGAAGAACTGGCAAAACGGAAAAATTTGGAATCAGTGGTAGAGACACTCCAAGAGGTAGGTTTTGAATGGTACCCGCCTTCCAGATGCCAGCGTCTGGTTGGCTTTGACTTTATTTGGCATCCAGTTGATTATGGCCAGACCTCTGTTATTCTGAAAGTTCGAGACCCAGCTGTATTTAGTGCTTTGCATATAACAACTCCTTCTGCAGGTGGAGTAAATGGGAGTCTGGTCCTCAGGCTGTAGCTCTTGTGAGACATGTTCTCTGGCAACAAGTAAAGAAGATTGCTTGAACGGCTTGGCTCCCTGTCACTGTTGGCAGTTTAAGAACAGAATCATTATTGGTGCTCAGAACACCACTGATTTGCTTGCTGTAGTGCTTCCTGGGAGGCGTGTTGACACATGGCCTGGCCATCTTGGCTGCTAGCAATCTCTGGGCTTCATTCACCTTGTCTTTAATCTGATGTATGGTGTGGACCCTCTGCGGCCAAAGACACAGTATTTGGAGTTTTGGTTAAAATCATGATCTGGCTGAATATGGCTTATAGTTGGTAGCACAGCATGAGCTTAACACAGCCTTTCAGATGAGTCTTCTAAAGTCCAAACCGTTGTTCCAACCTGGTCTTCTCATGCACGACCACATTGGTGTTTGTATCCAAAAAGAACCAACCGCTGTGCTTCCCTATCTGGCTACCAGAGGGGGGAGTCCACTTCCCATAAGCAGCCAGAGTCTAGTAGCAGTTTACAGGCTTGTCTAACTAATAGCGGGGCAGATTTCTCTTTGCCTGGGGGTGGGTGGGGGACCTCTTCGTACTCTACATCAGTCCATTTCCCTGCTGCTTCTACTCAGGGTGTTGCCACCAGTTGCCTGTCACCGAGTTGCCTGTCACTTCCCTTCAGGTCCAGAGTGAAGGCTTGGAAACAGTGCTTCGAGGGGTGGTGGAAGGCAAGCTTGCCGTCTCTTTGCTCATCTGGAAATACTTGCTGTTCACCCCAAGCAAGCGAGTGGCAAATTGCGTAGCTGATGCATGATACGAGCAGCTATACTAGGCAGTGGGTCAATATTTTATTCTTGGATCAGCATTTCCTTTCTGTGACTGGCGTGCCGTTTGTCCTTTAGGAAGCGCAAGAAGCTGAAGCACTCCAGGAAGAGTTGAATGAGAAGATTGAGAGGCTGAAAGCTGAGCTGGTTGTCTTCAAGGGTCTTATGAGTGACGTGAGTACCTGGCGAGCCAAGCTGTGCCCAGTCCCCTCCTGCCTTGGTAGATATAAAACCATTGCTGTAGCTTCGTCAGTGGGAAAAGGGATGGCATCAGTGAGCGCTGCTTGCAGGTAGCATCATGGCTGCTCGGTGTGATCGAATGCATCAGCCAGATCGCCCTTGTCCCCTCCCTGCTTCCCGTCTGGTCTGTGCAGATGCATTAACTTGCTGCTTATCACACTGCCCTGACCATCCCCTGATGCCTTGACACCAGCTACCAGTGCTGACCCCCTTCCGCCCCCCCCCGGCCTCCCGCCTGCAGCTCTGGACAAGAATGCAGGGGAGAATTCCCATGTACTTAAAGGGTTTAGTCATTCATGTTAAGCATAGGATTTGAGGAGCATTGCACAGAACATGTCAGTCAGCAAAGCTAAAATGATTCCTTCAGATTCTGAAATCCTCTTAGTGGTAAATTCAAACCCATTTCTCAGGATCTCTTTATTCCACGGCTGGTACTTATGCATAGCAACGCAGCACATAAACAAGGTTTAGTGTGGAGCTCCAACTATCCTCTTTTAGAGAGGGATGTTGAAGAACTGACCATGGCTGTAAAGAAAAGATTGGGGAGCTGGATTGCCAGAAGTGATGGGAGATCTCCTGTATGTGGCAACTATTTAGCTGACTTGAGGAGTTGGTGCTTCATGCTGGCGCAGCAAAGAGTGTCTTACACATGGGAGGTGGGAGTAAGGAGCCCTTTTCAGCATTCTACCCGTTTGCTTTAAGACCATGTTTATATACCGCTTGTGTTCCTCTGGGTCCAGAGCAAACCAACCTGATCATCCTCTTTTCTACCTCCTTCTCTTTTGTCTGCTGCCATCTAATTCAGGATGTGGGGTTTTTTTTTTCAGTAGTGAGTTTGTCAGACTGCTGTAGTTTCTCCTCCTTTGGAGGTTTTCAAGCTGAGGCTAGATCTGACAGCAATGGTGATTCTGTGAACTTAGGCAGATCATGAGAGGGAGGGCAGGAAGCGTTGCCTCAGTGCTTAGTTCTCATGGCCCTTTCTTACATGCCCAGGGAAATGCTGATTGCCACTTTGGGGTCAGGAAGCCATTTTTCTCCAGTTTTTGTCATTTTCTGGGCATGGAACAGTGGTCAGTGGGGTGTGGGGGGGAGGTATTTGTGAATTTCCTGCATTGTGCAGGGGGTTGGACTAGATGATCCTGGAGGTCCCTTCCAACTCTGTGATTCTGCCAGAGGCACAATGCTTCAGTTTCTGCCACTGGAAGCATAAAATGTGTCTGCACTCGGGGAGAATCCCAGGCTTTTTTTTCTTGGGAAATGCTGTGATTCTTGAACCCATATAAACAAACAGCTTTAGGTGCACACTGGGTTTTGTTGCCCTCTGCATGGGGGAAAAAGCCATTTGCTTGCACTAAGTAAGGATGGCTGCGAATGAAACTGTGTAGAAGGCAGTCTTTAAACAGGCATTGTGCAAACTCACGGGGCATAACTTTTTACCTCTGCATCATAGATGCCATATTTATTGACTGTTAACAGTTTTCAGTATACTCAGAGGTCATTTCGGGGGGGAACGTATTTCCCCCGGGTGAGGTACGGGGGGCGGGGCACATGACGAAGCCCCGCCCCCTGCTTCCGGCCGCCCCGCTTCCGGCCCTCATTTAGCCAGGAGGAGGCAGGAGAAGAGGGAGGGTAAGTTGCTTCCTCCCTGCCTCTCCCCACCCCTGCCTGCCTGGGACCAGGGAGGGCCTTCGCGGGGCTTCCTTGCACTCCCACCGGCCTTGCAGGTCCACCGCCGGGCCCCTCATGGGGCTCGGCAGTGGAGCTGCAAGGCCGGCGGTGGCTGCCGGGACCGTTGGGGGTGGGGTGTGTGGCCTTATGACACACTTCCAGTGATGTCAGGGGGTGTGGCCTTATGACACACTTCCGGTGATGTCAGGGGGTGTGGCATATGCTAATGAGTTATGCTAATGAGTTCCCCTAGCTCTTTTTCTACGAAATGACCCGAGTATACTCACCTATAATATATAGCAAATAAGTATTCTTTCAACATTTATTTTTACAATACTGCTCTGATATACAGATACAATGCCGAAGAAGTATTGCTGTGTCATAAACATGTTGCTTTGGAAGAAACTTTGGCTTGATCAAAGTTTTGCATTAGAAGATGCTGCAAGCAGACTTGGAGTTGATGGGCGTGGGTTTCTTTTTCTTTGCTTCAGAGATACGTTTATTTTACCTGTTATTTGTTGAGGGCCAAGTACATCTTGAAGGTACACATTTAGCAGTATTGAAAATCTGTACTGCAAACTTCAGAGAAATCTGTTCAGCAGAGTCTTTGGTAAATGTGTCTCCAATCTTGTGCCCGAGACTGATGTGTCTGGGAAGTGAAAAGGTTCTGAGCAAAGTAAGAAAACTTAGCAGGATGGAAGGAAGTATTTTAGGTTATCCTTTCCGCTCCTGAAGGCTATGTTGTACTAAATTTCATCTTCAGGCTTCTGAGGAATGGTTTAGTAGTCAAGTATATCACTTCTGTGTGAAAATACAAAGGTAGTTTTTACTCTTAACATCCTTACATGAATGTTCTGACTTGTTTTGAAACTGGAAATGTAGTTTCATTCGGGTACTTTCAGGGTAGGTTTCCAAGCAGTAATGGCTTTATCACTGGAGGCTTTGAATTGGGTCCTCTCAGGCTGTAGCTGCCCTCATGTGTTTATAAGAAATCTATATTAATTTGCTCTGATTTGACCCCCTGGCTGAAATGCTGCTGTCCCTTGAACATTGCTCGGAACAGGCAATGTTGTGTAGAGGCAGTTGTGATCTGCGCCGATAGGGATACTGTCGGGTATCTCTCCTTCCCTTCTGAACTGTGTTAATGGAAGATAATCCACTGCTGTCCTTCCTGCAGCCTATGACAGACCTGGACACAAAGATCCAAGAAAAAGCCATGAAGGTGGACATGGACATCTGCCGAAGGATCGATATCACAGCCAAGCTGTGTGATGTAGCCCAGCAGCGCAACTCTGAAGATGTTTCCAAGATATTCCAGGTGATTAGGACCCATCCTGTCCTACGGAGAACATGGCTGTGTTAGGAAGAGAGAGGAAGGCCCGTGCTGAGTTGGCTTTTCTGGTCTTGCTCTTTAACAGCTTCCACTTGTAAGGCAAGGCGCTGGGTTAAAGGACAGGCCTCGGCAGATGGCATCTGCCTTACTCTTTCACAGTGAAGCGGGAAGTCATTTTCTCACCTGTGGCCAGATCTTGCCCCTGCAAAGAGGTATAAGGAAGGTGCACTGCAGTCTGGCCCCTGTATCACCCAAAGTGCGTCATGACGATCTCCATTCTTTAAAAAAAGAAGCCTTCAGATAAATCTCAGCATCTGAATTCTGCAAGCAGGCTTGTGTGTGGTAGTGTTAAAAATAAAAAAGCAATGCAGAGTTCCTCCTGGTGTTTAAACTTCCTAGCATAGGCTCAGGTAGTTGTTTGTGGATCCTAGGAAAAGGGTGTTTTGCTACGGAAATTGAGATATCAGTAAACAGTTAAATCTTGTGAAGGAAAATACAGCAAGTGTGAAGGCAGCTGCTAAAATCTCCACCCACAGGTAGGCTTTGTTGCATTCCGGGATGTATTGTCCCATAGTGGTGTTTAAACAACCCCCCCCCCCC
>NW_015167061.1:897719-942210 GCF_001447785.1 Gekko japonicus
TCTTTTTTTCTTTTTTTTTGTGTGGGTGGGTGGGTCGGGGGGGGGGGGGTAGCTCTTAATCGGAAACATTTCTTGGAACTTCAAAAACGCTTCAGTTTTATTCTGTACGATGCTATTCCAGTCTAGCTCTTCTTCTGGATGTGGGTGGAGGCAGTGGAGAAGTGGGACTGTCCTCTGGCACATAGCCTAGAGCCTTTTATCACTGTTAGCCCGCTTGGTAGTTAAGGCCAGGAAGGAGAGAGCGAAGGTGCTCCTGTTGCTCTCTGGCTTTCTCACCCCGAGCACCTTCAGTTGCTTGTGCGTCGTCATCCTGGCCTGTGCATGGCGGGCTGTGGCCCAAACAGCTGTGCCGTCAAGGCAGCTTGCTTTGCTGTGTGCTGTTTCGGTCTGCTTTCCTGTGCTCTGTGTCCTATCTCCTAATGGGTGTCGACTGAGCCTAGCTGTGAAGCTGTCCCAGGCACACACAATGTCCCACGGGGGGTGGGCTGTGGAGCCACGACTGTCTGTCCTGCCTGATCTCTGCCCTTCTCGAGCTGCCCCTTCAGCTCACTCGGGGTCTCTGATCGCTGCCTTTCTCTCCAAACGAAGGTGGCTTCGAAAAAGAAAGAGCGGAAGCTGACGCTGGAGGATGACCTCTCTGAGCCGAACACGGACAATGGCAGGTTCTCCGACGACGAAGTCAGTTGCTCTCTGAACATCACAGATGAAATGAAGAGAATGTTTAATCAGCTGTAAGTATTTGAAAGGCTTTGCATCCTTCCGCTTGTTACTTGGAGAGGAGGCTGTGCGCTCCTTTGGCCAGAAGGCTTGCTTTGTTAGGGCAGAAGTCTTGCATTGTAAATGATGCAAATCAAGTAAACTTGTACACACCACACAGCCTGCTAATCACGGGACCATGGGCGAGGAGCCATTTTGGACCCTGGAGCCCTGCCCCCTGGTTCTTGGAAATACTGCCTCATGGGCCTCTGGGACTGCATCAGACATTGCCTACATACCTCTGAGTAGGTCTGCAGTCTTTGGGAGCGGAAGCACTCTGCTCTGTCCTCAGAAGCAACCCTCAGGATTCCAGATCTTGCGTCAGTACCAAATTTTGCATTTGCACAGAATTGGGAGTACACGGAGACCCATAAGTGTTTTCCTGCCTGTTTCTTGTACATTCGTCTAGCTTAATGCAGGACCTTAAAAACTGGTGCTCTGCTCTTTCCCATTTATTGTTACAAGACAGCAGGGAGACCTTTTCTGTGCCGTTCCTTGGCAAAGTATGCTTGGCTTTGCCACTCAGAGCCACTTTTAACCTTTCCCTGTGGCCAGATCCTTGATGCCATGCCAGCCCAGCCCACTTTTCAGGCCAGGCTACAGACAGTCGGGGAGATTTGTCTGTCTCCTTCTGTTGCTGTCTTCCACCAGCAGGGGAAGTCTTTTTGTTTCATTTGGCATTCCTAACCAAGGTTATGTATGTATTTTAACTGTTTTATGTGTACTTTAATTCTTTTTTAGAAAGTTGTTTTAGTGCAGTGTGTTTGGGAGGGGATGTTATTTTAATGGTTTTATGTTTCATATATGTTTTAAATTGTTAGTAGCTTTGGCAGCCCTTGTCAGGGCAGGAAGGGAGAATCTAAATTTGAGAGCCAAGGGATGCTGCCCCTGGCGGTGGCATCATGCCCATACTTTTGATGGCCGCTTTGAGAACAGGAAGCAGTAAAGGAACTTTTAAAAGATGGACCTGGAGGAAGCCTGTACATTCTGTGTCTACGTGCTCCATAGCTGTTACTGGAAGGCCCCATGGCTTGGCTTGGCTCCTCTTTCTGAAGGCTCATTTTATTGGCATTTATTGCTCATGTTGCCTTTGGATCATGGCCCCTAGTGAAGCATTAGCTTAATACTCGGAAAATCCTGTGCTTAAAAGCTTGGCCCAATAGAAACGGGGACTAAGCGCTCTGCCACTCATCCACTCCCCAGCTTAGCAGAGGGATCCTCCAGGGATGACTGTTTCCTGTTGTCATTCATGCCAGATCTCTTGCACAGAGCATCGAGCCCTGGCCCTGTCTCTCAGCATCTTGTATGGACGCATCAGTAGCATGAGCTTTGCTCTGTAGACTTCCTTCCCAATAGCAGTGTTGCACATCCACAGATCATGGCAGCAGGTTATCGTGCCACAATAGCTGACGAAGAAGCACACACTGAGCTCTGTGAACCTACCCAGAACTCCTGCTGGTGTGTCTGTTTCTGAAAACATGGCTTAACCTCATTGGCTCGTGGGGCACTTTGCAAATACCTTCTGGTTTATGGCTTAGGATAACAGCTGTGGCTGTAGACAAATAGGTTAGTTAATACATTGTAAGTGCAAACAAATCCTTTTTAAACAACTAATTAAAATGCTGTATTATTGCACTGTATTTAGAGAGGCGGTTTGGATTAGTGATGTTTGAAGAGTAAGCACAGCTGAGGTTCAGGGAAGTCTTAAGCCGAGGAGGTCCTTCATAGAGTGCTTGACTGTAGTGGAACCGCATATTGGAGCTTTTGCTGGGCCACTGATCAGCTGTCTCCAGCAGTCTCTGGCAAGTTTTGAACTTATAAGATCTGAGTTGACCTTGACTTCCTGCTTTATATGTGCTTGGCTGGGAAGGAAATGAACTCAGGACACAAAAATGCCTCATTGTGGAGCTCTGCAGAGTGGATATGACTCGCCCATGACAGTGCAGGTGGGCGTCTAGATGCTTTACAGGGAAGCTGCGGTCCTCAGGGCTTCAGCCTGCAATGCTGCTTGTCTGAATTGAAGGCTTTAATGCCTGGTGGTATTGATAGAAGAGCATGGAAGCTCACACCAGAGTCTTCCTTTGACCTGCAGAAGTTAGTTAGTCTAATACAAGGGGTGCCTTTTTGACCTCTCTGGAAATGACCTGGTAGTGCTGACTTACTAACACATGTTAGTGATGAGGAAGAGCAGTCATAATCCACTTGATTGGCGTTAAACTGATAGGTGCAGGAGGTATGCTTCAGTCTAGTGGAAGGGGGCAATGAGCAGCAGTCATCTCTGTTTTTACTTAAACGAGCCTCTAGGCCTCATGGTTTGGGTGTACAATGCAGTTCAGTCTCCTAAGGACTTCAGCGCTGGTGGGGTTGAGTCCGTAAGAATATCCAAAGATGTGGGCAAAGATTTGTGGTCGCCTTATAGCAGCTAATATTTGGTAACGGCAGCACCTGAAGCCCAAGGTAGTCGAAATAGAAATGGTGGTTTGTGAACATGTGTTCCTCTTCGATCTGCCCTTCTACAAAGTGAAACGTGCCAAAATTTCCCCCTTTTTTGGCAAAAGGGTCCAGCCTAAATCCTTTGCGTAAAGCTCTGTGCTGTTTTTGTTTTAACATACAGCACCATCTGGAGGAGAAAAGTTGAACTCTGGCTTCCGGCACAAGAATTTTAAATCTGCCCAGAATGTTCTTTTGCAGGAGAAGGAAAAACTGGCCGTGCTTTTCTAGCTCCTCTGGCAGAGTCTGAGGAAGGACCTTTTCTGAAGGAAGATTGTAAGCGCTTTCAACTTTTCCCCAACAGGCGGGAAACCTTTGATTTTGATGATGACTGCGACAGCTTGACATGGGAAGAGAACGAGGACACCCTGCTTCTCTGGGAAGACTTCACCAACTGCAACCCCTCGACTGAGCTCCAGGGAGAGGTAAGCTTGGATCGGTGCTGCTCCCCTCATTACAGAAGAGCATTTTATGCTTCCTCAGTGACATTCTTTTCCCTCCGCCATACTGGAATGCCGATTCACAAGCAAAGCATATTCAGACAGAGTTTGTAAATGTGGATCTGGTCAGCTTGAGTCCTTAGAACATATTTTATTGGAGTGGGATATCTGTTCTGTTTTGAGAGAAGGTATTTGTCCTCCCTCTTAATAGTTCATGTGAATTATCATCCCAAGAACTGTCCAGTTGTTCTTTGTAGATGAGGAGTGGAAAACTATGTTAGCCGCTGCTAAATATTTAGCTGCATTGATTGCCTGTAATGGGGCTGGATCTCTGTTCAAGACCTTTTGAGTCAGAAGAGCAGTAAGATAAGAAGAATTTAAGAAGATCTGTGCTGCTCAAGGTGTGGTCCACAGCAGCCTGCTCAAGAGTCACTTTCAGCTTTGTGGGTGGAGTAATCTAACTTCACTGTTCCTAACATGGGGCCAGGTGACAAAGGGAGGTGTGGTTTGTGGGTGACCGTGAGATAAAGCCAGACTCTCTGCAAGGCTGTAGCGGGCTTCAAGATCAGTTTACACTCTGTATTGCAAAGATGAAGACAGACATATGTTAGTTTTGCTGTCTGACTTTGCAGGGCAGTGCCTTGAATTGATGGCACAGGGCAGCGTGTTGGGAAAAAACAATAAAGAGCGAACGGAGCAGTCAAGTTTGAAATGGTGTTCACTACATTTAAGCAGCCCCTTCTCCCTCTTCTGCATTTCCTCAATTCTTTGGGCAATAGTCAGTGCTGTGTACTTTGTCTCACCTTCCACAATAATATTGGGCATCCTGATTATTTGTAATTTGAACTCCCACACCAAGAGCCGTCGATCTTGGATTGACTGTGCTTCAGGGTGGGGCCTTCTGTGGTCACAGGAGCTAGTGGTTGGAAGTGTCATTTTCACCTTTGCTTTCCTGTAGACAGCAGCCATAATTTTAAGGGTAGGGATGAAGGAGGAGTGTTGCCAAACCTTTAGAATTAAAACCTTTTCTGAAGTCTTGATTGTCAAGAGGGGCTCTACCCTTCGCTGGAATTTGTAGGTAGAAGTAGTACATGGTCCTACAGGGAAGCTTGCGGGTGTCATCCTGAGAACTTTTTGCAACCTAACAATCTGTTGGCCAAAAGGAGCAGCTGATGATTAAAAAGAGCTTTGTGAAAATAGATCATAAAACCAATTAAGACTAAAATACATATATAAAACTCAAAGAAAGCAATTAAAACAAAGCAGGAAAAGAGGAATCATCAAGGGAACACCAGAGGAAACGAGTCACCCACTGGCAGAAGACAGACAGAAGGGGACAGACAAATGTCACTGGCCCCGGGGGGGGGGGGGTTCCAAGAAGGCCCGCCTCGACTTGCCCACCCAGTTTAACCTCAGAAGAGGGCAGCAGCCATCGGGTAGGTTCATCTGGGAGCATCCATGGGAAGAGCGTTCTCCGAGACTGGAAAGCGGCTGAGCCTGAGCATTATCTGTTGTCTGCATGGTGCCTACCAAAGAGATTATACTCCAAAGTGCTAAGGCTGCAAAATCCAGCAACTTGCCTTCCAGTAGGCTGAAGTGGTTTAGCAAGGGGCTGGAATTAGTGGCAGATTATTTGCATGCAACCCATGTGCGTGTGTAGAAGTGCAGCTATCAGTGGCGTATTAGACTTCTGACCTACCATGCTGCAGCTCTGAAGGTTTAAGAGGCTTAAATCCTTCTAACTGAAAATTACATAATGAAATGGTAGATTTGCCTTGTAGATGGAGATTGGGAATAACAACTATTTGACTCAAATTACTCTTGTCTGGCTCTGCACTTTCTCCACGCCTCTGGCTCCCTAGGTGGGATCAAGACACTTACCAGCTCCTACCAGCTTAGCCATCAAGTTCTGGAATGGCTACAGGTCCCGAGTCTGCCTCTTTCTCATTTTCTGTTCAGTGGACACCGGCCCAGGAACAATGCGCTTTGGTGTAGTCGTATTATACTAACCTAATTGCACACAGGCTCCCTGTGCTGGAGACTCACGTCTGGCCTGTTGAACGAGCTGCCCTCCTTTGCTCACTTGTTCACAATGTTTCCTTTCAGCACGAGGAGAACTTGGGCAACTTGATCCATGAAACGGAGTCTTTCTTCAAAACAAGAGACAAAGAATATCAGGAGACAATTGGGCAGATTGAGGTAAGGAACCAAGTGTTTCTCCCTCTCTGGAGGGTAGCAGTCAGCCTCCTGCCGCTGTGCTGTGGGACATGATTCACACTGACTGCAGCCAGCATGGCCAAGGAATGAAATCGGAGGAGAGGCCAAAGGGTGCTGAGGCACAGTTCCCGAGGCGGCTGGGTCCATCCTCAGGCTGCGTGGACTGATGGAGAGGGTGCTGCCGTGTAGAGGGGTGGACTGCAGACCCGAGAAGGAGGTTGTTGATTTAAGGGGGGAGGCTGTGTGGGCAGCTGCGGAACGGAATGACTTTTGAGCGGACAAGGCAGTGGGTAGAGAGTGACCCCAAGAAAAGAAGCCAGAGCCAGGCTACTCCGTGCATCCTGAAGGGCTGTGCTGCCCCTGCGTGCAGACCTAAATGTATGCAGGTGTTTTGAGCTGTGCAGAACTGCCAGGTAGAATCCTGGCTTCCAGGGGGCAAATTCTTTTTCTTCAGCTAGCAGCTGAATGGTTAGTTGACCGTTGTCCCGATGGGGAAACGGGACAGGCTTCTCCTGACCCAGTACTTGACTGCTCTGTCCCTCTGCTCTTGCATAGCTGGAGCTGGCGACGGCCAAGAGTGACATGAATCGCCACCTCCACGAGTACATGGAAATGTGTAGCATGAAGCGGGGCCTGGATGTGCAGATGGAGACCTGCCGCCGGCTCATCAAAGGCTCTGCGGAAAGGTAAGGGAGGGGGCAGGTCCTTGGCGTGCCAAAGCTTGCAGGGAAGGGGGCACTTCCTCAAAGGGCTGTTTCCCAGCTCATCTTGGGGCCTCTGCCCACAAGCATGCGCAGAAGACTGTGTGCACCTCCTAACCTGCCCTCTGCCACCCATGGCAGCCTGACCAGCGCATTGGCTGCCACTCCCTGCTTGTTCACCCAATGCATGATGAGCACCTAAACCCTCCTCTTCTCTCTCCACAGAAACTCCCCGTCTCCCAGTTCCTTAGCCAGCAGTGACTCAGGAAACACAGATGAGATTCAAGATGAGTTCGACAGAGAAGCAGATGTAGAGCCGATGGTCAGCTGATGAAGAACCAGAGTGCTCAGATCAAAAGGGAGAAGGGGGGAAAAACTTTGAAGAAGGGTTATGTTAAGAAACACTGAGACAGCAAAGACTCCTGAGCCCTGGCCCAGGGTTCCTGAAGATTAGTGCGCTTTCCCACCCCATCCGAGGATTGGTGCTGTAACCGTTTCTATTGTTGTACAAATCACAAACGTGGAGTCCTGCAGGAGGAAAATAGGGTGTTTTAATTGTGCCTTTGCCCCAAGCTGAGCCACTTGGCGCTCCCCTGTAATATAACCATTCTTTTTGTAATAACAAAAACACCGTAGCAAAGGGACATGTGGACGGCAGAAGCGTGGGACTTTTGGAGCCGGGCCCCCCAGAGGGGGCATGCTGACGGATCTACCTACCGACGTCCACTCGCAGCACTCCATCGTGATCTTCTAGCGGTGCCTGCGGCTGCTAGAAAGCGTCTGGCACGTGGGAGGAGACTTCCCAGCGACCCCTGTACAAAACTGTTCTGCCGGAGTTCGGAATTATTCAGAAGGAGCGCTCAGCCTGGCGGCAAGGCCCGCGAGGAGAAGCAGGGTGGGGTGGGAATGTCACTGTTAATGTCTATGCAAAAAATAACAGCACTCGCCTTATTTCCGTGGAATGTTTGGCCCTTGCTGGGCTTCTGTGTCTCTTGGCAGAGGGCAAGCTGACCACCCCTGTTTTGCACATCACTGCGGTCTGTGGAGCTCATTCTGGATGAGTCTGGTGTGTTGCAGTGGCCACTTCCCACGATCCTTCTGTTCCTGAGCGACTTCTTTCCCTTCTGCTTCTTTTGGGTCCTCCCCTTTTAGCCATCAGTGCTTTTTTCTAAAGAAGATGCTGAAGTTGCTCTACTCTTGTGCAGCTTTCATAAACTTGGAGCGTGACTGCAGTTCTTGCAGGACAAGCTCACTTCCCCTCCTGTGGATCAGTATTAAGCAGCTCATGGGTGTCCCTGGCCCACGTCTGAAGCACCCCTGGCTCTCAGCGGCTGCCAGGACCACGGCCACGGTTGGCTGCCTTTGTTTTCTCATGGGGTGTCCGTATGTGTGTGTGGGATTTTGGCACGTGCAATAGCAATAACAGTGAAAGGGCAGCAGCCTTGGCTGGCAAGGCCTCCGTGGACAGGCGGGCCCCTTGGCAGGAGGCACGGCCCTGGATGTAGGCTTCAGGCATGGCACGCTAGAGAGTCTGTGTCTGTTCTTCAGATACACCGAGAACCAGTGTAGGGTGCAGGGTTTTCCAAAGAATTCCAGCATATCAGGGTTGACTCCCCCAGACGGAGGGCTAGCAGCAGTGTGCGTCTTCTCTGGAGATGCCCTCGTGACTGAGCCCGGTCAGTATCCTCTCCTGTGAGCTGACCTCTGCATCAGGAGGCCATTTGCCAAACAGCTCTCTGGGCGGAGGCCTGTGGTAGCCTCTTCTCTACCTTGCTCAGTTGGCTCTGCCACAGAAGCAGTGGCTCTCGAGCCGGGAGAAGGAATGGCCAGGTCTGGAGGCATAACTGAAGTCCCGGCACGAAACCCGAGGTGTATTTCCCTCCAAAACGTATTCCCGTGACTTGAAGAGACATTGTCAGATCGTTCTGCAAATTAACCCTGGGGAGGCTGGGGCAGAGTTGGAGGTGGTCTTGTTCTTCTCGTCACTGGCACAGCCTCAGGTGGACAGCAGTTGGGTTGCTGAAGGGGGGGGGATGCCCAGGGCTTGGGCTGGACATGTGACCACGGGGCTCCTCTTCCAGTGAGTCGGGGTCTTCTGGACTCTCTCTGCCGTAGAGACAGAGAGCTGCCTGCAGATTTGGAAGGGAGACTCAGTACTCCTGTTCTCTTGAAGAGGTGCAGTGTCAAAGTGGACTTTTTGCGTGTCCACATTTGCTTTTTAAGACTGTCAGCTTGTTTCTTATCTCTGGTTACGTAGCTGTCTTCTGTATCGTAGTGATCTTTTCAACGCTTGCTACGTACCTTTTGTGCTGAGTACTTCCTTCCCCTGTTTGGAGAGCAGACTCTCTCATTCCAGGGCAGATTTTTTTGCATCCCCTTCCTAGCCCAAGCCATGCCCCTCAATGCCCATAAATGGGGTTTGTCAAGGATTGGCCGCAGTGGCCTGTGGAAGGTTGGAACATGGGCCTCTTCTGTCAGGTCAGAGTTTCTAATCTGCATGGTTTCTCCAGGTGCCAGGGCATCCTCTGCCAAAGTTGGCATTGCCCGAGTGCACTTATGTGTCTGTCAGAGGGTACTACTGGCTATTGCTCAGCAGCCCCAATTTGGGGGGAAAGCCTTCAGTAGGAGAGAACTCAAGCCATTTAAATAGCCGTCCTCTTTCACTGCTGCTAAGCGTCTTTATACTTTTAAAAACATTTATTTTTCACAAGCATGGTTATATTATGTGCTTTTGCTTTTAGTGACTGGCATGCGAAGGTAAAGAGTGGAGCAGGGGGAGGGTGGGGGAGTAGGTCTTGTGGGGGTTACGTAAGCGGGTTGGTGGTCGCAGATCCCTTTCCCACCGTCCGTCCTGTAGCTGTAGGTGGCACTCCTGGAGCAGGAGGCCTTTTTTTGGGTATGTGTAGATGAGGGTTCCCTGCATCATAAAGGTAGAATGGAATGATAGTGATAGGGGATGTTGGGGGGTGGTTGTTGGTGTTTTATATGCTACCAGTACTTAAATTTGTCTTAACTTTTGAATAGGAGCGTAAGCCTAGCTAGTGAATCGCTCCCACGCCTGTTAGTTCACCTTTTGTGTCGTCTTATTTTCCAGCCCCCACAGCTGTCCAAGTAGACCCTGGTTCTCTTAAATTTGCCTTTTGTATGCGGGTCACAACCGGATTTAAAGCTTGTCAGGAAAAAAAAATATATGAAAATGCTGGACATAATGTTGACCTTTTTTTTTCTTCTGTAAAGCTGTAAATACTTTATTTTCTATTCGTAAGGCAGTGTCATATTGACACTCTTTTAGATGTAAAATTGGAAAATCTTGTTTCTGTCGTGATTTTTAAAGGGGGTGGGGTTTGAAGCTAACACTTTTGCTTGCTTGTTAGCAAGAAGACCAAGTTCCTAAAACTACACAGAAACAGGCCTGCTCTCCCTGGGCAGGCCATGCAGCCACTCAGTGGAGGCATGTTTTAAAGGAGTTCCAAAGAATCATAAATGTAGATGTATTCCAAGGGGTTTGATACTTTCCTTTTGGCTCAGGCAGTGAATGAGGAAGTCGAAACACTTCCAGGCAGATATTAAGGACACAAGATGGATGAAATTTACTTGGCTAAATGTGTTCTCTTTGAAGCCGATGCCACATTTTAGTAGAGGTGTGAAGTTCCGAAGTCTGAACCTCTGTTTGGGAGCGCTGGGGAGCGGTGCAGGTGGGCTCTTGGTGCTGCAAGACCTGCTCTCCCTCTCCTCCCTCCATCAAAAAAAAATGTGTGTGAATGTTAGAGCAGCAGGGCCTCAGCTCCCACTAGAGGGCAAGCACACAGCAGCCTGCTTTCCCACGGAGGGCTTCGAATGTATTATTCAAGAAGCCTCGGAATCTATTTTCCCGTGTGTGTGTGTCAATTGGGAGCGAAAATGAAGATAAGGATCACATATTCAATTTGGGATTGTTTGTGTGTGTGTGTGTGTTTTTTTTTAAACAGGTCAAAGGCAGCTTCTGCAGAAAAGGGGGAACTGGAAAATTACTGAAAATCAAAAGCGTGCTTTGAGCCATATCGGCTAGCTCGCTGACATATTTTCGAGTGGAAGGCTGGTTTATAAATGGAAGCATGATTTTTGCCTCGAAGCATTTGGCAAATTAGAATCCGAATGATGGGCGCCTGGGAGGGGTGCCTCATTCTTCCACCACTTAATTTTCGAGTGGCACAGGCTAGTGGTGCCTGCCTGCCAAACAGCGTTAAAAAAATCCATGCCCAGTAATTTTTGAGAGCAGGCAGTTTTAATCAGGTTCTGCCTGACTTTCAGCTGAGATGTCTCGGGCTGCCGTGCTTGGCTTGGAGGGGCCAGACACCACGCTCCAGGGTTGTGGTGCCCCCAGCAGCAGGAACAGAACGGAGCACTGATGCCACCCAGCTAGTTATCGTGGAGGGAAGATTTACCCCAGAGTGGCTGCTTCACACACACACACACACACACAAACACACCCGCCTTGCTGAAACTTAATTTCACGCAGCACCAGGAAGCTGCTTCTGCCAGACACGATGTAGGAAAGGACCATTGGTGTTTGGTGCCTGTTTGCCAGGTACCCAGTCCTGACCCCAGGCAGGAGGCTTTTCCTTGTGGACTCCTCCACTCACATCCATGGGTGCAAAGGAACCTGCAGAGATCTGCTGCCTGCACCAAGGGGGGGAGGGGGAGGCTTGTGTCTGGCAGAGCTCCGCAAGAGATCCCTCTATGTCATAGCCTCTGTCTTGGCACAGGGATGGGGGGGGGTTCCGTATGTCAGTGGTCCTCCACTAGACAGGGGTGTAAGCTGTGAAGCAGCCAACGTAGTGTGTTGCATAATTGTGCCGCTGCCAGTTTCTCTGCAAGTGGCACAGCTGCGGGTAGTATAAACTTCCTCTCCCAACACATTTGTGGATAACTGGCAAAGGTGACTTGGAATGGCTCTGTAAGCCGAGCTCTGCACTGCACTGATGCCCACTCTTTTGTGGGGGAAGCTGGAAGGAGGGTGTCTCTGTGCCCGCCTTGGCAGGGAAGCAAGGGCAGGACTGATTTTTAAGCCACCGGCTTTTAAAATATTTGTTCCTGGGCTGGAATTTTTAGTCTTCGTGGTACATTTGGTCATTTCTGGAAGGAAAAATGGGCAGGTGAAGCAAAGAATAAGATTCTTCTTGAGAGAGCGTAGTCACATTGGCCTCTCTGTGTCCCTTCAGCAGGCTTTGAAATGCCACTTGTCTAGTCCCTGTTGAGGATCACGGTCTCCTCTAGGCAACCATGAAAGGGAAACCCCAGCTAGGGATTTTTTTGTTCTCTTTGAGGCCACATACACAGACAGGCGGGGCAGGCAACTAGTGACACATGTTGGGGACTTCCCTGTAGAGCTTTTCTCTGGCGCCTGAGCAGGTCCTGTATTAGGCCAGGTGAATGGTGGCCAGGCTGCACCTCTGAGTTGTGGTGAATCACAAAAGTGTGTTTGGTCGTCTTGTTGCGGAAGCGTGAGCTTTGGCAGTTGGCAAGCTGTGTAAGGAGTGTGTCTGGGGGGGACAGGAGATTGGCACGGCTGCCTTTTGCATCACCTGAGTCTGAACATGGGTGAAAATGGCTTCTTTCCCTGAATGGTGGAAGAAATCTTCCAGGTTCTCCAAATGCTCCCATGGGTGCATGGTGAGTGGGCGGGTGGGTGGTGGGCAGAAAGTAGGTGGCTTCTCCCTCCCTCCCTCCCTCCCTGCCGGTAATTCCTGAAATCATGTAAATTTATTTTACGGTCATGGAACTGACTACTGAACAGAGTGGGGAAATGAAAAAAATGTATTGTATTGTTGTACATACTGTGCTTTCTATTCTGTATATGAGCATATTTTAAGGGTGTGGGGGATATAACCAGATGTATGTATTTGCGCTCTGGTTGGGAGAGAGGTCCAAGGGTGAACCATTTCTTCAGCTTGCTCCGGAAGGGGCCCCCTTTTTTGCTTCACTTTGGGTCAAAGTGGGCCTTCCACTTCACTTGCTGGCTGGTCCGTAGCCCCGTAGCAGGCCCCACTCAGTGCTCTTGTAGGGATGGCCCAAGGACGTGGAGCACCCACCAAAACAGTGACCGCCTGGGCCCTGCTGAGTCCTTCCTTTTCCAGTGGTTTGTCACCACTCGCCTGTGAGTGCCAAAAGGATACCTGCTCTGATTTCCCAGAACACCGGCTGGAGTCCTCCGTCCCCCTTTTTGGGTTCCTCCCATTTTGAAGAGGGGCCCCGTTCCGCTTGGCCATCTTGTGCTGTTGGCGCTGCTCCCAGGAGCGGAGCTGGGATACATGGTTCACCCTCAACTTCTCAAATACTAGCTAAAGAACTTTTTTCCCCTTCTTCCATGTACCAAATGGGCTTCTCCGTAGAATGGAGATGGCTCCGAAGCTTTGTTGGTGGGGAAAACGGGTGAGGAGGATTCTTTGTTGAAAAGGAAGACACCCCCCTCTACAATAAATGCCAGACTTCCTGGTTCCTGAAAACTTGGTGTGTCTGTCTCTCATTCTGCTGTTGCAAACTGCAGAGGCTGGCTGGGCGGGAGGCATCTGTCAGTGCTGGTGGAAAGGGCCCTCTCCTCTCTGCCTGGCGCAGGGTCGGTCACCTGTTGCCACACCCTCACAGCCGGGCCCTAAGTGGAGCCCAGGGTCTCCGCTGACCCTGGTTTCAAATGGTTTCCGGGCTTTAGCTGGGCTGAAGGGTGGGGGCAGACCAGAGGGCCCACCTGTATCTCACCCAGCTGAAATCCCTGACGTTGGTTGGGGGCAGTCAGGAAGGGAAAGCTGTGAAAGTGATGCCTGCTTCCTCCCAGTTGTGAGCAGGTAGGCAGGCGCCTGACCGTTTGACAGCCTCCCAGCAAGCCACACCAAGGGGAAGGGCAAAAATGTGTGACTGCGCTCTGGTATTCTGGAAAGTCACTCTGGAGAAGCAGCATATCTATCTTCCCTGAACAAACAATGACTACCGTAGGCTGGGCAGGTCTGAAAGCGTAAGCTTAGCTGGGGCAGCTGTGGTCTCTGCCCTGTGCCATCCTCACCCAGGGCCCCTTCAGTCTCCAGCTGTCTTTCCCTGCTGTTTTAAAGGGAAACTGCAATCCCTTTGAACCGAAACGGGTCTCGGGTGCCTGTTGTGGGAAGGGGCAGGGCTGTCCGTGCAGGGTTTGCCCCAGATGGGCGCACTCGCACCCCTTTTCCTCCTGCTGCCTTTGGGCCTGGAGCAGGCGAGGGCTGCAACGGGCTGCCACCCCACACTGGTTCTGGGGCTTCACCAGAGGGTCTGAAGGATCCAGGCAGAGTAAATGAGAGACCGTTTATTAAGCACACATTACCAAAGCAATGAAATGAGGGCAGAGTTAAGACAGGGACACCACAACTATGCAGGGCAGAACTCGCACAGAAGCCAAGCTCTAGAAGAAGAGGAGATTGGATTTATACCCCGCCCTTCACTCAGAGTCTCGGAGCGGCTTACAAAATCTCCTTTCCCTTTCCCTTCCCCTCCCCACAACAGGACACTCTGTGAGGCAGGTGGGGCTGAGAGAGCTCTTTCAAGGACAACTCTTGTCAGAACTACGGCTTGCCCAAGGTCATCCAGCAGCTGCATATGGAGGAGTGGGGAATCAAACCCGGTTCCCCCAGATTAGAGTCTGCACACTTAACCACTACGCCAAACTGGCTCTATAACATGACTGCCTTATTATTCCGTTTCTGTTTTTTGGGGAGGGGCTGTGGCAGAGCGTCTGCTTGGCATGCATCTCCAGGTAAAAGGACCAGGCAGTAGGTGATGGGAAAGACCTCAGCCTGAGACACCCTGGAGTGCCGCTGCCAGTTTGGCTGGACAAGACTGACCCTGAAGGACCGATGGCCTGATTCCGTGCAAGGGCCGCTTCATGTGCTCATCTCAGTACGTGATCCCGGTAGGCCAGGCCCCCACCCACTGTGGGCTGAAGGATCAGTTGCCTCTTTACTGCTCAGCTTCAGGGAGCAACTAGCCTCCCTCTCTGCGCACGGCCTCGTATGCCCTCTGTCAGAGGTCTGCCTCCCCGACAGCAACCGGTGCTGGTTGTGCCTCCGTTCCCTCCCCCATCAAATCCTGAAGCCTGCCAGGTGCCCGGGAAATGTAGGCCTGTGGGGAAATTGGCAGCCAGGCCTGAGGCTGTCTTGAGGCCCACAAGTTGCTCTGCTCCCTAACCTCAGGCTTCTGAAAACGCTTGTTCACAGTGATCAAACCCACGCTGCAAAAGCATCACACAAAGGGAAACAAAGAAAAAGGAAGGTGGGGTAGAATCATAGAATGTTAGAGTTGGAAGGGACCTTGCAGGTCATCTAGTCCAACCCCCTGCACTCTGCAGGAGCATAGCCACCCCTACAATGACTCAGCCCTACTCCACCTTCCTGAGTAGATATAAATTACCTGCCTACCATTTTTCTTCTCACCTTGAGACAGAGTACTCCGTCTTTCTGTGTTATACCTCTCAGGATGCCATTCACAGCTGCTGGCGAAACGTCAGGGGATTACAATGCCGAGACCACAGCCGTACAGCCTGGAAAATCTACAACAACTAATGTACTCCGGTCGTGAAAGCCTTCGACAATGATTATATTAAAACAACCCTAAACAAAAATTGATTGGCTTCTGCTGTCCCTATAACGTTTATGGACTTTACTCTGGCAGAGTAGGAAGACATGTTGTTGTTCAGTCGCACAGTCGAGTCCGACTCTTCGTGACCCCATGGACCACAACACGCCAGGCCCTCCTGTCTTCCGTCGTGCTCCAGAGTTTGCTCAATTTCATGTTCGTTGCCTCGATAACACCGTCTAGCCATATCATCCTTGCCATCCCCTTCTTTGACCTTCAGCCTTTCCCAGCATCAGGGTCTTCTCCAGGGAGTGGCTCCTTCTCATTGGGGGGCCAAAGTCTCTGAGCTTCAGCATCTGGCCTTCCAGGGAACAGTCAGGGCTGATTTCTTTTAGGATTGACTGATTTGATCTTGCAGTCCAGGGGGCTCTCATAGGTGGGAGAATTTTGTGGCCACCTGGTTACATATTTAAAGCCCCTTCGGCTTCTCCGGCTGCTCCGTGCTTAGGATAAAACAGCAGCTGTTCCTTTCTCCGAACAATATTAATGCTTGTATTTGCATTTAATGTAAAAAAAACCATTTTAAAAACTAATGAGCATTTTGGCAACCAAAACAGGCAGGATGAAAATCGTCTTCCCAGCTGGGCATGAAACTAAAAGGGCATTTGTGTATACCCCTCAAACAGCAAAAGCGTGTGTGCATGCACATAACTTTGCCTAAGCTATTTTCATTCAGGAGGCTTACTCCTTCAGGGCGCTCCCAGCCGTGGAGATTGCGGGCGCAGAGTGTGTCGGCGTGATGCTGGAGGCCGAGGAGAGTTTGGCAATTTGGTTGGTGTATCGACCGCCTAACGCACCGGGCAATAGCCTGCCGTCCCTGCTGGAGGCTGTATCAGGCTGGGCATTGGAGCACCCTCGGCTGATTGTCTTGGGTGAGTTCAACGTCCATGCCGAGGACGCGGCCTCCAGCCGGGCTACGGACCTAGTGTCGTCCATGGTGGCACTGGGACTCAACTTGTCACAGCCCCCATGCATCGGGCCGGTCACACGCTCGATCTGATCTTCGTGGCTGGGGTGATGGTGGACTGGATCACTGTGGAAGCAGTGCCATGGCCAGACCACCGGGCTCTGAAGGCCCGTCTGAATGTGTCACCCCCGACCCTGTTTGGGCGGCGAGCGGATTTTTGCTTGCCCGTGCTGCCAGATGGACCCTATGCGGCTTCAGACGGTGGTGCGGGATCCAAGGCCCCCTGGTGGTTCGTTGGATGAGCTGGTGGAGGACTGGCATGACCGGCTCTCCTCAGCCATCAATGAGATCGCTCCCAGGCGTCCTCTCCGCACTCGTTCTAGGCAGGTGCCCTGGTATACCCAGGAGTTGCGCCAGCTGAAGCGAGAACTGAGACGACTAGGGAGACGGTGGCGTCGCGTTCGTGACGAGACATCAAGAACATCCTATAGGACGCTTATGAAATCCTATGAGATGGCAGTCAAGGCCGCAAAAAGAGATTTCTATGTGACCATGATTGCATCTGCTAGCTTACGCCCGGCCCAATTATTTAATACAATTCGGTCTTTGACGGCTCTGCCACAGGGCAGGCAAAACACTAGGGAATTGGATATTGGCTATGAGGCCTTTGCGAGCTATTTTGCAGAGAAAGTCTTGGTGCTCCGCCGTGACATCCCCACCACAATTGATACAGTGAGCGAACTTGAGGCCCCTTGCACGTCTTTGGTGCCGGGTTTAGTGAGTTTTAACCCACTCAGCCTGGAGGAAGTTGACAGATTGCTTGTATCTGTCCGCCCAGCCACATGCGACCTTGATCCGTGCCCCTCCTGGCTCATTAAAGCGGGTTGCAAGGGGTTTCGAGGTGCCCTGAGGGAGATTGTCAACAAGTTCCTCTTGGAGGGACGGTTCCCTAGGGCACTCAAGGAAGCAATGGTCCGCCCTCTCTTGAAAAAAACATCTTTGGACCCGGCCGAATTGGCCAACTACCGGCTGGTGTCCAATTTGCCCTATTTGGGCAAACTCATTGAGAGGGCAGTGGCGACACAGCTACAGGGCTTTCTGGATGACGCTTCTGTCTTCGATCCCTTCCAGTCCGGATTTCGCCCGGGTCATGGGACAGAGATGGTACTGGTCGCTCTGATGACCTCCGTAGGCATCTGGATCGTGGCGGTGTGGCGGCACTGGTGCTGTTAGATCTGTCGGCCGCGTTTGACACGGCCGACCACCAGTTGCTAGCCCACCGCCTTGCTGACGTGGGGATTCAGGGGCTCGCCCTTCAATGGTTTGCCTCTTTTCTCCAAGGTCGGGGACAAAGGGTGGCGATAGGGGATCAGCAGTCCCAGAGGTGGCCCCTTGAATGTGGGGTGCCTCAGGGGGCAGTGCTGTCCCCGATGTTGTTTAACATCTACATGTGCCCCCTTGCCCAGATTGCCCGGAGTTGTGGGCTTGAGTGTCATCAATATGCAGATGATACCCAGGTCTAGCTGATGCTGGGCGGCCGGTCGGACTCCACCCCGGATGACCTTCATCGGGCATTACAGGCCATGGCTGGTTGTCTCAGACTGAGTCGGCTGAAACTAAACCCGGCAAAGACGGAGGTCCTGGGCCTGAGTTGGATCGGGGTTGGGGCTCCCTCTCCTGACCTTCGACGGGGCACCTTTGGTACCAGCCTCGGAGGTTAGGAGCTTGGGTGTGCTTCTGGACTCCACCTTAACGATGGAGGCCCAGGTGGCCGCCACTGCCAAGTCGGCCTTTTACAATCTTCGGCTGACGCGGCAGTTGGTTCCTTTCCTCGACAGAGATGACCTGGCTACAGTGATCCATGCGACGGTTACCTCGAGGCTAGACTACTGTAACGCTCTCTACATGGGGCTGCCTTTGTCGCAAATGCGGAAGCTGCAGCTAGTTCAGAATGCTGCAGCCAGGCTGTTGATGGGTCTCACTAGACGGGATCACATTCGGCCTTTGCTGAAAGCGCTGCACTGGCTGCCAATGCCATACTGGATTTGCTTCAAAGTGCTGGTTTTAACCTTTAAAGCCCTATATGGTCAGGGTCCGGCTTACCTAAAGGACCGCCTCTCCCCACATGTTCCCCCTAGGGCACTACGGTCAGGGAATAAAAATCTCCTGGATATTCCAGGCCCCAGGAACATCAAGTTTGCAGTTACCAGGGCCAGGGCGTTTTCGGTGGCGGCTCCTACCTGGTGGAATTAGCTCCCAGAAGAGATCCGGGCCCTGCGGGACCTGTTTCAGTTCCGCAGGGCCTGTAAAACGGAGCTCTTCTGCCAGGCTTTCGAGTAGGAGCCGCCGCCACCATCAATGGTCCATCTGCATCCCCCTTTTCTTCTTAATTCCGCAAATTGACCATCTCTGGAGTGGACAATACTGGGGGTGTGAGCCGTTCCTGGCATATGACAGCGCTGTAGGGACCTATGTTGTTGTTACTCTATATTGTTATCATTACTGTTGTTGCTTAGCATACGTTTTCTTGGAACCCCCATCTTGAATCTATAGTTAAATATCCTTGGAGCACCGTGGAAGGAATTTTTAGTGAATTGTATTTATTGTATTTTATACTGTTTTCTGTTGTTTTATTGTTTTAACTTCGGCATTTATGCCCCTTGTGAGCCGCCCTGAGCCTTCGGGGAGGGCGGGATATAAATGTAAAAATAAATAAATAAATAAATAAGCCTTGGCAAGCACATGTATGTGTGTCTGGTGCCAGGTGTACAGTGCGGGGAGGGGGCAAAATCGGCAGCGGGGAGGCCACAGCCAAGAAGGCCTCTTCCCCCCCCCAAGAGATGAGCAGGGTAGGCCACGCCCCCTCTGATCCACCTTTCTCATTTCGTTTCAGTTTTGTTTTTTGCTTCTTTCGTAAGGAAAGACCTCCTCAGATTCAAAGGGCGGGGTTGCGCAAACGTCCAGTGAGCGAGGGTTTTGCAGAGCTTCGTTGATTGTATTGATTTTTACTGAGCTTCTCTACTGTTCTTATGAAAGTTTCTAAAGCAGGACTCGCAAATGAGATGAAACTACTTCAAGGTCAACATTCCCCAAACAAAAAACCAATCCTCCCTACCCGAAACAGACAACCCCCCCAAAAACAAGCAGTAAGAAAACTAGAATTAAGTGTAGACTTCAGCTCTTCCCCCAGGAACCTTGCAGGGGCCAGGTGAGTGAGCATCAGGGGGCGGTGCGTGGGACGCATACCTGCTGGGATCGGGGCCCATCCACCCGCCCCCGCTAATCCCCCCCTTCAAAGGCATCTTTGCTCGGTCAGTTTCAGCCCTTCAAGCAGGGGTTGCAACTTGAGGCCACCTTCTGATTGGTCGGGGCGTTGCAGGGACGGATTCTGATTGGCCGACATACCTTCCCGCCCCCTTCCTTAAAGAAGAAAGGACGAGACCATACGCTGCTCTTGAAGGGGGGAGAGAGGGCGTTTGAGCTAAGAAAGGGGGGACCGCTCTGATCTCTGGAAGAATTTTTTTTTAAAAGTTGGTTGTTTTCATCTGCAAGGGAGCTTCGGGCAGGGCAGGCAACAGCCGTCTTGCTCCCTCCCTGGAAAAGTGAAAGTGTACACAGCTCTCCCCCCCGGCTCCATGCGAATGGTCCGGTCCGACCAGGCGCTCCCGTCTCCGGCGTGCGCGGCGCCCAGGCTGGGGATCCCCTTCTGCGCCCTCCCCGCCCAGGACCATGCTGCTGCCGCTGCTGCTGCTGCGGAGGACGCTGCCCAGGGTGGGGTGAGTGGGGGGGGGGCTGCATTGGGGCGTGTACGCATGCCCGGGATGCTTTCCTCCTCTCCCCTCCCCCTTGAAGCAGGGGGTCAGCTGGTTTCTCCCCTCTGTCAGGGCGAGGGGTCTTCTATGGCAGACCCCCCCCTTTCTTTTTGCATTTTATGCGGGGGGGGGGGAGGTTCTTTTGCCAGTGGCATTTCCGTAGCGGATCCCCCACTCCCTTGTTCCCCCGTTCCTGGGGAGGGGGTCTTGCTAGCCTTTCCTTTCCTTTCCTTTGGGGTCAGCCCTTGCAGGAGTTGTCTGGAGTTGGACTAACTTTCCCCTATAAGGATAGGACGGTGGAGGCTGTCCCTTCCGTCTTTCCCAGGCAGAGTGGATCCCCTCTGCTTGAATTATGGCAGCAGGGGAACATGTCTCCATTTCTGCTCTCTGTCCCCTTCCACTTCTGCGCCCTTCCCATCCATTCCGCCAAACCCCCCACCCCTCCGCAATTCTGTGTAGGGCGATCCCCGTGCCCTGTCTTTAAGACCCCCCTGCCCCCTCCCCCGGTTATTTCAGTGCAAGGTTGGCCCCCTTCTTTTTGAGGTGGGGCTCTTCTAGAGGAGCAATCCCTCCCTCTTGCGAGAACGTTTTCACTTTCACAATTGCAATGCTTAACCTTCGGGGTGGGGTTTGGATGCCTTGGAAGCAGTTGCAATGGGGGGGGGGTGTTCTGGGAATTGTCCCCTGCCCTGAACATGTAGGGCTGCCAACCTCCAGGCGAGGCCCAGAGGTCTCCCAGACTTACAGCCGATCTCCAGAAGACAGGGATTAGTTCCCCTGGAGAAAATGACTGCTTGAGAAGATGGACTCTGTGGTATTATCACCACCCCCACCTCCCCTGCTCGAACCCTGCCCTTCCAAGGCTCCACCCACAAATCTCCAGGAATTTCCCAACACAGAGTTGGCAACCCCAGAAGCATAGCAGCCGGATCCCAGTGTCTACTTGCAGCCGACCTTGAGTTTTCAGGCCTTTGCCCAGACCCAGAAACTTCCCCCCACTGCAGAGTGCAGGCCACTGGGCCTTAATGCTTAAAAGGAAAGAGAAAGGACCAGAAACACGTTCTGCTGGTCTTGTGTAAGGCTCCCCCCCCCCCCCAGGAGGGATTCTGGCATTTCATCATTCCAGGCACCAAGCAGGGTCAGAGCCTCTGAAACTGAACTGTGGGGCTGAAGCTTCAGCCTGCGGGGTCTGAGTCATAAGAAGGCACCCGGCGCACCTTTCTTGGAGGATGCTCATTATTATCCTGTTTCGAAAGGGGTTAGCCCGTCGGCTGTGCTAAATGGAGCTTCCACTGCCAAAGGCAGCATCCTTCCAGGGGAGAAGTCTTTTCCGCCTTCCCTCACCCAACGACAGGAGGAGGCTTTGGCCCCTGTTTCCCCTGCGGGTGGGCTTCCTGAGAGCCTCTGGTAGACGGGCCCCTGTGGGGAACAGGATGCTGGACTACAGGTACCCTCAGGCTCAGCCACCTTTGCTTGTCTGCAATGCTCCCCCTAAGCTGTGGAGTCTCGTGAGCAAAAATTCTACTTTGTGAGCCACTGGCATTAAAGTGGTGAGCGAGCGATTTGGCTGCTGCATAACATCACTTTGCTCTGGAGCCATATCCTTCCTGAGCCGAGACAAAAATGTGTGTGCCGGAGGCTAAAAAACTCTGAGCTGGCCCACACTGACTCAGCTTAGAGGGAACACTGCGTTGTCTGATATTCTTGTTTAGTTCTATCAGTATTTCCCCCTTGCCCTTCACTTAAGGTTTCCAAGGCAGCTCATGGACAGAAATCCCGTGACACCTTGCAGACAAACACAGTTTGAACTCCACTTCCTCCCATATGAACCTACCTGTACACGCCGGTCATCTTTGGAGGCCCTGCCTTGGTTGCTCCCGCCATCTGAAGCTAGACGGGTGGCTGATGTTGCCAACCTCCAGGTGGTGGCTGGAGTGCTCCTGGGATCTGTATCCCTTGGAGAAACGACGACTGAGGGGAGACATGATTGAGGTTTATAAGATTATGCATGGGACAGAGCAGGTAGAGAAAGAGGTCCTTTTCTCCCTTCCTCACAATATAAGAACTCGTGGGCACTCCATGAAATTGCTGAGCGGTCGGGTTAGAACAGATAAAAGGAAGCACTTCTTCACCCAAAGAGTGATTAACACTTGGAATTCAGTGCCACAGGAGGTGGCGGCGGCTACAAGCATGGACGGCTTCAAGAGGGAATTAGATAAGCATATGGAGCAGAGGTCCATCAGTGGCTATTAGCCACAAGGTATAGATAGGGGCTCTGGGGCAAGTGATGCTCTGTCTTCTTGGTGCTTGGGGGGGGGTCAACAGTGGGAGGGCTTCTAATGTCCTGGCCCCACTGGGGAACCTACTGATGGCACCTGGTATTTCTGGCCACTGTGTGACAAGGAGTGTTGTACTGGATGGGCCTTTGGCCTGATCCAACATTGGCGTCTCTTATGTTCTTATGTTATCTCCAGGGAACAGAGATCAGTCCCCCTGGAGAAAACGGACTCTACGGCATTATACCCTGCTGAGGCCCCTCCCCTCCCCAAACCCCGCCCTCCTCAGGCCCCGCCCTCCAGACCTCCCAAGTATTTCCGAACCCAGAGCTGGTCACCCTACAGGTGGCAGGCTGAAAAACGGCCTTCTCAGGGGTGGCATCAAATCTTTGGAACTCTGTCCACAGGGAGACGGGTCTCCCTCCCTCTGCCGGTGTCTTTCCCCAGTCAGTGAAGCCTTTTTTGTTTCGTCTGACATCCCCCCCAGTCTGACATACTGGCCCTCCTTCTAATGTGGTCTGTTTGTGTGGTTCCAATGGAATTATTTTATAGTTTTAGCTGTATTTTTAATTGCTGGAATGTTTTGATTTTTTAAAAAAATGTTTGCTGCCTCGTTGATCCTAATTGGGGCGAAGGGTAATAATGATAATAATAATGATAATAATAATAATATAATGATATCCCAGCACAAGCGTTTGGGGCCTGGTGCCCAACTCTTCAGATGCAACGGATCAGTCCTCATGAAACAAAACGGTATCCTTAAAATCCCCCTGGAACAAGAAATTCAGACAGCCGGAGAAACAGCGGCAAAGCATTCAGAGCTCAAAAAAGAAAAAAATTGCAGTAAAACCATTTTTACTTGGCATCGGTTGTTATAATAAAACACTTCAATTACTTTATGGCACTTTAATCTTCATCCATGGATCAGCCATTGTATATATAATGCCACAGAGGTAAACCTGAAGTGTTTTGTGTGTGCTGGTGCTGGGGCCCCGGGAAAGTAGCCCCCCTCCACTGTCCTAAATTGAGGTCTCCTACTCAGCCGCTGTGTTTCCAGAAGCTCTTCCTGTATCTCTCTGAATCCACTTTCCTTGCCCTGCCCCAGGAAGAACTAACGTGTGCTCTCTTTATCTGTCCCATACCTTTCCTTATGGCCCTTATCGCAGCTAATGAGGGCTTGAACTTATCGGAGTTGCAAGTGATAGGAAGGTGGCCAGGAGCTCTGTGAGGCAGAGCTGCTGTCTGGGGAAAGCAAACACAGGCAGCTGGTCTGTATCCCTCCGGTGCACTGTTCCGAACTGCTTCTGGATTTGCTAGAAGCTGACGTTCCTTCTGTGTGCCAGGTGCCGACCGCCGGGATCTCGGGCATGCCAAATGGCCCGGCCTTTGCATCAGGACGCAGCAGGGTCTCGTGACTTGCAGAGGCATCTGGTGTGCTGACCAAACTTTTCCCACTCTGGACTTTGGGCTTAAAAAGCAGGCATTTGGAAGGATGGATTTGCTGAAGTGTGGCCTTCCGAAGAACGTTTTGTGTGCAAGTCTTTGAGACTTGTACAAAGTTCACAAAAAGTAACATAAGAAGCTTACTGATTCAGATATTTCAGCCCTGCTTTTTTCCTCAGTGGGGACCCAAAATAGCTTTCAGCATTCTCCCCTTTCTCCGTTTCATCCTTACCACAATAACCCCATGAAGCAGGTGAGGCTGAGAGTGCGTAGTTGGCCTGAGGCCACCCAACAAGTGCCCATGACCCTGTGGGGTTTCGAACCCGAGTCCCCTAGATCCCAATCTAATATTCTAACCACTATACCACTCCTATCCTTCCTGGATCAGACCAAAAGTTCATTTAGACCAGCATCCTTTCCCCCCCCACAGTGGCCCACCAAATGCCCACAAAGTGGGTCACAGAGGCCAGTTTCTCCTGTTATTGCTGTCAGCGATTGCCAGGTTGGTGTAGTGGTTAGGAGCACTGACTCTGATCTGGTAGAACCAGGTTTGATTCCCCACTCCGGTATGAAAAAAATATATACAGATGTGTGCTAAATGCCCACAAAATAATACAATGACGAAAGAGTAGATTAAAGCCATAACATCACTTAGTGTCTGCTAATGAAAAACAACTACTTATTCCTTCATAGGAAAAATAAGAAGGTCAATAAAATTACACATCGCAGTCTGCTCCAAACTCTCTCCGTCAATATCCTTCTAGCAGTCTTCTATTCTCAAAAGCAGTCTGCTCCAAATTCAATCTCTCTTTCAACACTTATTCTGGATATTTCAGACCTCTGGTCTTTCCTAAGGAACAAATCTATAAACACAGAATTCCAGTGATATTACATTGAAATTACATTATGTTACATTGGTTTATCAGTCTCTATAAAATAAAGTGAGTATAAAAGTTGATAAGTAAATCCATCTTACCCTATATAGGAATCTCATATTCAGTGTTACCGTCAAGTTGACACATTCATTGATTCTAAAAATACATTAACAATAGTCACTATAACATTCATTGTTGGACCCACACCTATTTAGAATTTTCCCTGTAATATACTTACTTGATTCCCCACTCCTCCACATGCAGCTGCTGGTGTGACTTTGGGTCAGTCACAGCTCTCTCAAGAGCAGTCCTCGAAAGAGCTCTCTCAGCCCCACCTACCTCACAGGGTGTCTGTTGTGGGGAGGGGGAAGGGAAAGGAGATTGTAAGCCGCTCTGAGACTCCTTCGGGTAGTGAAGGGCAGGGTATAAATCCAATCTCGTCCTCCTCCTCCTTCGCTGCCTCTGAACATGGAGGTTCCATATAGCTGCCATGGCTAATAGTTGTTGAATCATCCAACGCTTTTTAAAAAACCATCTCGCCCAGCAGCACCTGTCACTGCATCTGGGAACGTTAATTCCATATGTTTCTGTAACTGTATAGAAGGGGAGGATTCTAGTGGCCTACCTCATAGGAATGCTGTAAGGATTTCAGCAAGGGTAATCTCTAGATTGATGTGAATGCTGAAAGTGCTACGTAAATGTTACATTGGGTTAGCAGCAGTGACTGAAGAAGTGAGTAGTCACTCACGAAAGCTCCTACCCGACCACAAATTTTGTTAGTCTTGAAGATGCTCCTGGACTCTTGCTTTTTCTGGGTTAGGTGTGTTATCTGTTGCAGCTGTAATAACAGAGTCTTGCGGCACCTAATAACTCTGATAATTAAAAAGAGTCTCCGTTGCATAAGCTTTTCTGAGCCATACATCATGGGCTCTAGCTCCCAAAAGATTATGCCATATCAGTTTGCTAGTCGTTAAGGAATTACAAGAATTTGTATTAACATGAGTAGTAGCATTAGTAACTTAATAGCATCCCGTGTACAAACCTCCCGTTAGCATGGGTATTTCTGGACTTAAACTCTGCAGAGATATATTGCCAAATCTTAAGAGACTTCCAGTAAAAGCCATATTCCTATTTCTTGCTTTATGCCCTGAGATGTATTTTAGGAGGGTATTAAAAATATCTCTCCTGTTGTTTACAACGAATTTCCTTCCTCCAAAACCCACTGTGTCATGGTGCACCATCATCGTAAGGAGCTCTCCCCAGAAGTCCAACTCCTCTTCTCTGGGTACTTACATTTTCAGTGATTTGGGGATGTATATTCAGCTAAAACTAAGTTTGGCACAATTGTTTTCCAGTTCTTTCAGCTTAAGTGAGGGACTGCATAAACTGGCAAAGTCTGAAACCAAAACAGAAATTGCAATGACAGCAATACGAGATGGTTTTTCTTCCAGGGGCCGTTGGTCCCTTTTGGATGGTCATTCCTGCGCCCTATGTTCTCCAGGATCTTAGGCAGAGAATGCTTGTTCCCACAACTTGCAAGCTGGCATCGATTGAGATGCCAAGTACTGGAATCAGGGCCTTCTGCATCCAAAGGTCATGCTCTTTTTGGGGGAGGCGCGGGGCACCTTTGGCCGCGTCCCGATGGGCCTGCAAGACAGTGGGACTCCCAATGATTGACTTAGACCCGAGTGAACCACCAGCCTCTTTCCTCTTCTCCAGGCTGCGATGGCAACACCGTGTGGCAGCGGAGGTGACCAACGAACCCATCTTGGAGTTCAAGCCAGGCAGCCCCGAACGGCAGGCTCTCCAGAAGGTATGGGGGGGGGCAGAATCCCTTCCTCTTCCTCCCCTCCTCCCCAGTTTGTGTTTTGAGCATCTTTACTAAGTCTTGTGGAGGGACTGGTCTCTAATAATATTTTGGATGGCCTGTCCCACCCCTCTTCCTGCACCCCGTCCTGATCTCAAAGAGCCGGATTCTGGGATCCCCAAAATACACTTTAGTCTTAAAAAGCAACACGGGGGGAGAGTGGAGTCTGAGATGGATCAGGGCCGTAGCACCAGGCATGGCAGTTTTTACTTCTCCAGTTTGGTGTCGTGGTTAAGTGCGCGGACTCTAATCTGGGAGAACCGGGTTTGACTCCCCACTCCTCCGCTTGCACCTGGCTGGATGACTTTTGGCAAGCCATAGTTCTGATAAGAGCTGTCCTTGAAAAAAGAGCAGTTTCTGTCAGAGCTCTCTCAGCCCCACCTGCCTCACGGGGTGTCTGTTGTGGGGAGGGGGAGGGAGAGGAGCCGCTCTGAGACACCTTTGGGTAGTGAAGGGCGGGGTATACATTTAATCTCTTCTTCTTCTTCTTCCACCTTGGGCCATTTCCTTGATAGAAACTGTCCACTCCCTGCTTTTAACCTAGGTAATTAGGGTGTGTGTGCAAATTCTTCTTCTGGAGCCTGTGGCCTTTGGCTAACAGGGCAGCAAATCTGACGGTTCTTATGGGGCCTCTTGTCTTTGTAGGCTCTGAACGACTTGAAAGACAAGACAGAAGAGATTCCATGTGTCGTGGGGGGTGAGGAGGTGTGGACGGCAGACGTGCGGTATCAAGTGTCGGTGAGTCCCACTTGCACAGAGTCGTCATCGGATTTCATCCCATTTTCAAAACCAGCAGGGGGTCAGAATCTGCAGCTGAACATTTCGATTTTGAAGTTTTGTTCCGAAGGACATTTTAAAAAGAGAGAAAGAGAGATAGCTTAACTTTTTTTTAAAAAATGCAGTCTTGATGATAAAGATGACGACAGTAATATTAATTTGGCAAGTTCACTCCCCCCCCTCCTCCGCCCACCAGCATCCATCACTGCACAGGTGATTTCAAAAAAGACCCAGGCTGGAAATTCAGATGCTTTTGCACGCAGACTCTGAAGTCCAGGGAGCCGCCCTTTCCCCAAATTTGTTTCAGCAGCAGCAGCCTGGCGGTGATCAGTTGATTTGACTTTGTGGGTTTTTTTCATTTAAAATGCTTTTGCTGCCTCCCTGCCCAAGGTTGCATTCAAGTCATCGTATGAATATAAAAGCAAACTACAGAAAAGAATGTAAAACCTAACATTATCAATTAAGACGTTTAATAATCCGTTAATAATACACTGTAATCTAGTTCTTGATAAAACACAGCTGGTAAAAATTTCTCTGGGGACTGCAGAATTACCTTGAAAATGCTTTTTCTTTCTTTCGCTGAGCCTGTATTCAAGCTCTGTTTCCTTTCCCCCCCCAGCCTTTTAAGCATTCACACAAAGTGGCCAAATACTGCTATGCCGATAAGGTGAGTACCTGCCCAGAGAGGAGCCTGCCCGCTGCATCTCTGCATGATTTACTGCTTCTTCCCTACTGATCAGTCTCTGCTGCAGAGGTGGATAATTATCACGTCTCTCTCCATCAGGCACGACTGGGTTGCTCAGTCACTCCTGATGAAGAGCTGCAGCAGACGGGCTTGTCTTCAGAAGAGGCTGTCTGTTGTGTGTCTGCATGAGTCTGTGGTTGTGGCTTGATAAAAAGGCTTCAGTCTCGCACTGAACATCTAACAGGATCTGGGCAGAATGCCTGGGGAAGCTAGGGGAGGGTGGAGGATGGAAGGGGGAGGATTTGGTGGGCAGGTAGCAGAGGGGGGAGGGTTTGTGAGAGGCGGATGTCGTCTGTTGGATGCAGTGCTGCAGTGTGGCTCTTCTGCCTGCCAAACAGGACTTGCTGAACAAAGCCATCAACGCTGCAGTGGCCGCGAGGAAGGAGTGGGACCTTCGGCCCGTCCAAGACCGGGCACAGATTTTTTTCAAAGCCGCCGACATATTGAGTGGACCCCGGAGGGCAGAGGTGCTGGCCAAGACCATGGTCGGACAGGTGAGGCAAGGGGTGTAGGTGGCCAGGCTGGAAACCCCGTGAGCGGTGCAAGGGATTGTGGGAGCAGTGGCTGGGACTGGCAGCCGCAGCTTGTCCTCTGTCCACACGAAAAATTTCGCCTGAGCAGACCCGGCTTTGTGGCTCTTCTCAGGGGTGGGATTCAGGACGGGCCCAGGAGGAGGCCCCCGCTCACCTAGCCGGCGTGGAGTAGTGACTAAGAGCGGCAGACTCTGAACTGGAGAACCGGGTTTGGTTCCCCACTCCTCCTCCACAGGCAGCCTGCTGGGTGGCCTTGGGCCAGGGGTGGCCAAACTTGCTTAACGGAAGAGCCACGTAGGATAAACGTCAGGTGTTTGAGAGCCGCGAGACACGAAGGAATAGGACCCACACGTTTTTATTGGAAAATGTGCAAATTTGCTCTTTATTAACATTAGACGAGACTGCCAAAAATAAAAACAAAAGGGGTAAAAAATAGATATTGATAATGATATTTAACTTTAGATGGGGAGGGAGGGAAGAAAGAGAGGAGAAAGAAAGGTGGAAAGAAAGAAAACGGAAAGAAAGCAAATAGATGGAAAGAAACAAATAGATGGGAGGAGGGAGAGGTGGAAAGAAAGCAACTTTAAATGCATCTTCCAAATGCATCTAACCCACGCCCTGCCCCCATTCCATCGGGCTTGGAGAAGGGATTTAAAGAGACAAGGCCTTTTCCAAGCCAGCTGGCGACGGTGTGTGTGTGTCTTTAAGAACACCTTTAAAGTTAAAGTTGCTTTCTTTCTCTGCTCCCCCCTCCCCTGACGTCATCCTCTCTACCATTTTAGCCTCACAACAACCCTGTGGAGTAGGTCAGGCTTCTTCACCCAAAGAGTGATTCTCACATGGAATTCACTGCCGCAGGAAGTGGTGGCGGCTACAAGCATGGACGGCTTCAAAAGGGAATTAGATAGGCATATGGAGCAGAGGTCCATCGGTGGCTATTAGACAAAGGTGTAGATAGGGACTCTGGGGCAAGTGATGCTCTGTATTCTTGGTGTTTTTTGGGGGGGGCAACAGTGGGAGGGCTTCTAGTGTCCTCCTGGCCCCACTGCTGGATCTCTTGATGGCCCCTGGTATTTCTGGCCACTGTGTGACAGAGTGCTGGACTGGATGGGCCTTTGGCCTGATCCAACATTGGCTTCTCTTATGTTCTTATGACTGTCTCCGACGGGCCCCGGGTCACCCAGCCAGCTTCCGTGGCACAGGTGGGGATTCAGACCTGGGTCTCCCAGGTCTTCCTAGTCCGGGGCTCTAACCACGACACCACCCTTGAGATAGAATTCCACCCCTGCTTGTTTTTGCTATCTGCCACGGAAGAAATCGTAGCTGACTGAACTTTTTGCAAAGTTCTTAGTGACCGGGACCTTCCACCAGTTTGAGAGCCAGTTTGGTGCAGTGGTTAGGAGCATGGACTCTAATCTGGGAGAACCGGGTTTGATTCCCCACTCCTTCACTTGCACCTGGCTGGTGTGACCTTGGGTCAGTCACAAGTTCTCTCAGAGCTGTTCTCTCAAGGGCAGTTCTCAAGAGAGCTCTATCAACGCCACCCACCTCACAAGGGTGTCTGTTGTGGGGAGGGGAAGGGAAAGGAGTTTGTAAGCCGCTCTGAGAGACTCCGAGTGAAGGGCGGGGGATAAATCTAGTCTCTTCTCTTCTTCTTCACCCTTATTTGGGAGGGGATGGAATCTGACCAGGGGAAGAAAATTGATTCCTTGGTGGATGTCAGTTGGGTAGATATGGAGTAGTGTTGGGTTATTGTTATTAATTTCTAAAGTTAATCAGCAGAGTAATCAGCATTCAGCAGAGTATTAAAGAGTCAGAGTCCATGGTGTGTTTAAAATATAAAAGTTTACTACAACCTAGCATGGGGAAAAGGTATATGGGATGAAAAATAACAAACAAAGAGCTATATTCCTACATCCTTACAGCTAGACAGAACATGGCAGAAAAGTAATGGAGACTAAATGAGACTAAACTTCTTCTTGCTCAGGACAAAGAGCCATAAAATGCTAATACTAGCCGCTCTCGTCTCCAATCAGAACAACAAACTAGATCTGAAGTTGCCGGGCTTTCTAGCTCTCTAAACTTATTGGTTACAAACAAACATGTGATTTAGTAAACAGTATTAACTCAGTAAATACTGAACAGTGTTTTAAGTTGTAACTCCCAACAAGTAGACCTTACACAGATGTAAAACACTTCTAGCCAAGTCTTCCCCAAAGGAAAATTTTCTGAGACAGAACTCCCAGGGCAAATGAGGATTCCGGTATGCTTCCCTAGGAAGGCAACGGCAAACCACCTCTGTCAGTCTCTCGCCTTGAAAGCCCGACAGGGTCGCCAGAAGTCGGCTGCGACTTAACGGCAGCTTCCACACACAGAAACACACGTAATGCATCCATGAGGGACCTTTCTCTCCGGACAGCCAGTTTGAAGAAGAAGAAGAGAAGATATTGGATTTATAACCCGCCCTTCACTACCCAAAAGGAGTCTCAGAGCGGCTTACAATCTCCTTTCCCCTCCCCTCCCCACAACAGACACCCTGTGAGCAGTGCTCCCTCTAAGCCATGGAGTCTTGTGAGCAAAAATTTTACCTTGTGAGCTCCTGGCATTAAACTTGTGAGCAAGCGATTTGGCTACTGCATAAACCGGTTTGCTCTGGAGCCATCCTTCCTGAGCTAAGACAAAAATGTGTGAGCCAGAGGCTAAAGAACTGTGAGCTAGCTCACACTAACTCAGCTTAGAGGGAACACTGCCTGTGAGGTAGGTGGGGCTGAGAGAGCTCTGGCAGAAACTGCTCTTTTTCAAGGACAGCTCTTATCAGAGCTACGGCTTGCCCAAGGTCATCCAGCCAGGTGCAAGTGGAGGAGGAGTGGGGAATCAAACCCGGTTCTCCCTGATCAGAGTCCGCGCACTTAACCACTACACCAAACTGGCTCTTAACCACTTGGTGTCGTAGTTAAGTGTGTGAAGTCTAATCTGATTCCTCACTCCTCCACTTGCACCTGCTGGATGACCTTGGGCAAGCCGTAGTTCTGGCACAGCTGTTCTCTCAAGGACAGTTCTAGAAAGAGCTCTCTTAGCCCACCTACCTCACAGGGTGTCTGTTGTGGGGAGGGGAAGGGAAAGGGGTATAAATCCAGTCTCTTCTTCTCTCAGGAGCGGTTCTTTCAGAGCTCTCTCAGCCCCGCCTACCTCACAGGGTGTCTGTCGTGGGGAGGGGAAGGGAAAGGAGTTTGTAATCCGCTCTGAGACTCCCTTGGGTAATGAAGGGTGGGGTATAAATCCAATCTCCTCCTCCTCTTCGTCTTCGTTTTCGTTGTCTTCCCTTCTGAAAGCTGTTGAGCTCTTTCCCCCGACTCTCTGTTTTCTAGGCTAAGACGGTCATTCAGGCAGAGATCGACGCGGCTGCTGAGCTGATTGACTTCTTCCGCTTCAATGCCAAATACGCCCTGGAACTGGAGGAGCAGCAGCCCCTCAGCGTCCCCCCCAGCACCAACAGCATGGTGTACCGGGGGCTGGAGGTGCAGTGAGGGGCCACGGCCCCTGTGGCGGCTGATCCTTGGGCGGGGGGTGTTTGAGCTGGGATTATGGACTTCTTCCTTTATTGTTCAATTTTCTCTCCCCTTCCTTCATTCCAAACATAGGTCCTCCTGCCCCCCACCCCCCAATCATATCCTCACAGCAACATTGTGAAGTAGTTCTGGTGGGACTTCCCTGCATAAGGGTGCTTGGCCAACTTTTAAGTTCTTAAAAATGGATTTGGGATGGATGAATGGAGAACGATGAGGATGATCGGGGGGGGCTGGAGGCCAAGAAGCCATGTGAGGAAAGGCTGAGGGACTTCTTGGGAATGTTCAGTCTGGAGAAGAGGAGGTTGAGCACCTGCCCAGCAAAGAGCCAGTTTGGTGTCGTGGTTAAGTGCGCGGACTCTAATCTGGGAGAACCGGGTTTGATTCCCCACTCCTCCTCCACTTGCACTTGCTGGATGACCTTGAGCAAGCCGTAGTTCAGTCATGAGCTGTCCTTGAAAAAGAGCCATTTCTGTCAAGAGCTCTCTCAGCCCCACCCACCTCACCGGGTGTCTGTTGTGAGGAGGGGAAGGGAAAGGAGATTGTAAGCCGCTCTGAGACTCCTTTGGGGAGTGAAGGGCCATGGGGTATAAATCCAGTCTCCTCCTCCTCCTCCTCTTCTAATCTGGGAGAACTGGGTTTGATTCCTCACTCCTCCACAAGCAGCTGCTGGTGTGACCTTGGGCCAGTCACAAGTTCTCTCAGGAGCAGTCCTTAAAAGAGCTCTCTCAGCCCCACCGACCTCCCAGGGTGTCTGTTGTGGGGAGGGGAAGGGAAAGGAGTTTGTAAGCCGCTCTGAGACACCTTTGGGTAGTGAAGGGGGGGGGTATAAATCCAATCTCTTCTCTTCTTCTTCTTCTCCTTCTCCTTCTTAGAATAAGCTCTGGGGGCCAGGGACCGTGGTTAGAAACACAGAGCTGGAAGGGTCCCCAGTGGTCCTCTGGTCCTGCCCCCCTTGCACAGTGCAGGAAATTCACAGCTCCCTGCCCCCCTCCCCCAGTGACCCCCCTGCTCTGTGCCCAGAGGAAGGCAAAAACCTCCAGGGTCCCCAGCCAGTCTGGCCTGGATTCCTTCCTGACCCCAAAGTGGCAGCATTTCCCTGGGCATGTCAGAAAGGGCCGCAAGAACTAAGCCCTGAGGCAACCCTTCCTGCCCTCCCTCTCCCGATCTGCTTAAATCCACAGAATCCGCATTGCTGTCAGGTGGGGCCACCTAGCCCATGTTTGAAAACCTCCTCCAAAGAAGGAGAGCCCGCCACCTCCCCAGGAAGCCGGTTCCACCGAGGAACAAACCGCTCTAACTGCCAGGAAGTGCTTCCTGACATTGAGCCGAAACCTCTTTTGATTTAATTTCAGCCTGTTGGTTAGTTAGTGAGTTAATTAATTTGTTTATTCATTCAATTTTACCCTGCCCTCCCCCACCGAGCTGCGGTGGCTCAAGTGGTTAAGACGCTGAACTGCAGGCTGTGGAAGGTCGGTAGTTCAGCAGTTCGAGACCCGGGTGCCGCATGACGGAGTGAGCTCCCATCTCTAGTTCCAGCTCCTGCCAACCTAGCAGTTCGAAAGCAAGAAATTGCAAGTAGATAAATAGGGACCACTTCGGTGGGAAGGTAACAGCGTTCCGTGCGCCTTGGGGTTTAGTCATGCCGGCCACATGACCACGGAAACGTCTTCGGACAGCGCTGGCTCTTCGGCTTGGAAACGGAGATGAGCACCGCAACCCTAGAGTCGGATTCGACTGGCTTTCGAGCAAGGGAACCTTTTCCTTTACCCCCACCGAAGCAGGCTCAGGGCGGATTGTATAAAAAGTTAAGAACAGATTTAAACAGTTCTAGACCAATTGTAAAATGCTAATTATACATATGCGATGGGTGAAGTACAATTCTGTTATTTGCCATGGTGGGCATAGCCAACAACAGTTATAGGGTTGTTGTCTAATCAATTATCATGTATTTCCGGTTGGATCAGCACGGCACAGACCCACCAGGGCACAGGGTCTCAGTCTGTTGGTTCTGCGGCAGCAGAAAACCACTCCGCTCCGCCCTCTGCATGACGGCCCTTCAAGTCCTTTTGTTCACCTTCCTCTGTTTCTCACAGTCTGCCGTTGGTGGCCCCGCGTCAGCAGGGCCGCATGTTCTACAAAAAGAACCCCAGATTTGGTGCATTCCCCGTCCTTTCAAATGATCAAGTGTTAGTCTGTAGCAGAAGAAAAGAGCGGGAGTCCAGGAGCACCTTCAGGACGAGCAAAATCTGTGGCAGAGGAGGAGGTTTCGGGAGTCCCGGCTCGCTTCTTCAGATATCGGATAATTCTGTTAGTCTTTAAGGTGTTCCTGGACTCTTACTCTTTTTTCCCACTTCCAAAATATGCTGTTGTTCAAATTACTTCTTTTGCTAGTTGTGGGGGAGGGGGAAGTCCTGGCTCCTGGGGGTCTTAAATAGCCCCCCTCCCACTCCCCCCCAGCTTCTGGGCTTATCTTCATGAGGGCTAGCCACTTGCCCCCAAAAATAAAAGCTTGAGAGCAGAGGTGAGAATTCAGGACTCTGTGTCCCCTTCTGCGGCTTTCCGTGTTCCTTTGAAATGTCCCCCTGTGTAGGATAGAAGCTAATGACATTCCGGCGGGTCCCTCGGCTGGCTGGCGTCTCTGTCCCGCCCTCTTCTTTGACACGCTTGTCGTCCTTCGGAGCCTGCTGATTGCAGCGTGTCGCTCATCCCTTTCTCCCCACTCCTCCAGGGTTTCGTCGCTGCCGTCTCTCCCTTTAATTTCACCGCCATCGGAGGAAACCTGGCAGGGGCTCCCGCTTTGATGGTGAGCATCCGCGCGTCCGGGATGCCGTATCTTCCAGCGGTGCTCGGCGGTTCTTAAGGAAAATGGTTCTTTTGCGTGGGATCTATCACCGGAGCCAGCCGTCTGGGGGCCCCTCCTGACGGCTGAGCTGAGAATCAAAAGAGAAGCATTTAGGGGGCGCTTTTTTTTAAAAAAAATAAATAACAACTTTGCAAAATTTCATAGGAAGTCAGAAATTCTCACAGCGATGGCTGCTAACCTGGGTGGCTTTAAAAGGGGATTAGACCGTTCAGAATAATGGCTCACCGATGGCTATTAGCTATGATGACAGAATGGAGCCTCCATGGCCAGAGGCAGTGTACCTCTGAAAGCCAGTTGCTGGGGGAGGGAATAACAGGGGGACACTTTGGCCTCTCTGTCTCTGCATGTAGGACTTTCAGGAGGCATCTGGTTAGCCACTTTGGAAACTCTGCTGGACTAGGTAGACCATCAGTCTGATCCAGTAATGTTCTTTGCAGCTTCCTCTAGAACTGGTTTGCTTGGATTCCTGGGACAGATCTGAATTAACTGAGGGTGAATAGGAGACCCTAGTAGAATTCCCACGCTATCCCCACTACCTCCTTCCAGTGTTCCCTCTCAGCTGAGTTAGTGTGAGCTAGCTCACAGTTTTTTTAGCCTCCGGCCCACACACTTTTGCCTTAGCTCAGGAAGGAGGGCTCCAGAGCAATGTTCCCTCTAAGCTGTGAAGTCTAGTGAACAAAAATTCTACTTTGTGAGCTACTGGTAGTAAAGTTGTGAGCAAGAGATTTGGCTATTCTATGAATTAGTTTGCTCCAGAGCCATCCTTCCTGAGCTCAGACAAAAATGTGTGAGCCGGAGACTAAAAAGCTGTGAGCTAGCTCACACTAACTCAGCTTAGAGGGAACACTGCTCCAGAGCAAACTAATTTGTGCAGCTGCCAAATCGCTCACTCACAACTTTAATGCTGGTAGCTCACAAAGTAGAATGCTTGCTCACAAGAGTCCACAGCTTAGAGGGAGCACTGCCTCCTTCACAGGGCCGGATTTAGACTTGCTGAGGCCCTAAGCTATACAAAACCCAGAGGCCCCCTACTGTTTTAAATTACATCAGCTGGTCTCAGAAAAATTTAAAATATATACGCCTTTTTAATATTTGAAATCATTTTTATATTGTGTTTTTATTTGAGGCCTCAGCAGATTGCGAGGCCCTAAGCTGTAGCTTATTTAGCTTATGCGTAAATCCGGCACTGCTCCTTCACCTATTTAAGGATGTGCAGTGGTTTTTTAAATTCCTTTTTTATCTAGCACTGGTCTGAAAGACCTCTGAAAGAGGATTGATGTGAGTTTTTGTTGTCCCGTTCCCCACGAACACCAGGGTAATGTGGTCCTTTGGAAACCCAGCGACACGGCCATCCTGTCGAGCTATACCGTCTACAAGAGCCTCTTGGAAGCCGGCCTCCCTCCCAGCGTTATCCAGTTTGTCCCAGCTGACGGCCCCGTTTTTGGCGACACAGTGACGGCCTCGGAGCACTTCTGCGGGCTCAACTTCACTGGCAGCGTCCCGTGAGTGAGGGGGGGAGGGGCCCTGCTCAGCAGTCCCCCACGTTGCTGTGGAAGAGGAATGACCAGAAACACTGAATGAAGGGGGGGGGGGGCAAAATGTTGCAGAGTTGTATTCAGTTTAACCGGTTTTTAAAACAGCTGCATTCAAGTCCAGTGCCACCTTAGAGGCCAACAACATTTTCAGGGGATCAGCTTTTTCGGGGTTCTCAAGGTAAGAGACAGTTGGTGGTGGTTTGCCATGGCCTGTAGTTTGCCGGGGTTCAAAGAAGACAGGACACAAACAGCTTCTGCAGAAAGCTGACTGACTGAATGAATCCTTGAATGAATCCTCTCACTCACCAGCTATATTTATTGAAAGTCCATCTCCTCCTTTCCCCCTCCCTTTTTCTCCCCGCGTAAGGGAAAGTTACAGGCATACGATCATTGTGGAATGTGTTGATCCCGGAAGCTCACAGCTCCTTATCTCTTGTCCCTCTGCCAAGGTAGCTTCTCACGATGAACTCAGCACATCAGCAGATGTTTCTGCCTTGTGCAATTAGCCTGGAGAACAGGCAGGAGAACAGTGAATCCATTTGGGTTTGCCACGCAGATGTCTGCACTGCTCTCCTACAACGGCCCGCCTCTTCGTAGTGACCCTGGACTTCCTGGGTCGTCTCCTTTCCAAATACTAACTAGGGCCGTCCCTGCTTAGCTCCTGAGACTCGGCTAGCCTGAGCCAAAGACAGGCAGAGGTGGCTTGTCGTTGCCTGCCTCTGCGTCACAGCCCTTGACTTCCTTGGGAGTCTCCCATCTAAGAACTAACCACAGCTGGCCCTGCTTAGCTCCCGGGATTCAGCCAGCCTGGGCTGTCCGTGTCAGGGCTAAATCCATTGCATTGTTTGTGATTCTAGCATCCTGATTGGGGGCTTGCGAATTAGGTCAGGGCTTTGGAAGAGGGCGGGGCGTTTCTCTCTCAGCATTCTTCAGGCTCAGAAATCTCCGTGGCTCAGTCGTGCGTCAGGTGACGGGGGGCGGGGGGGGCGGGTAGGGGTGTGCAAAAATAAATAAATAAACTTGACCCCATTCGGATTCGGCCGAATGGGGCAGAAAGACTTCTGCATGTCAATTTCGGCAGTGGGAGCCATTGGGGAGTCTTTTGGCCAGCCCAATGTCAATTTCGGCCCCATTATATCCTATGGGCCATTGAAGTCAATGGCGGAAACATAGGGTATAGTCTGGGGGCTGGAGGGGAGGGGGTTTGGGAGAGAGGCTCCAAGCTCTCAGGGTAGCTGTTGGAGCCTCTCCCCAAGATACTCACCAAGTTTTAAGAACATTGGACCAGGGGGTCCAATTCTATGGGCCCCCAAACAGGTTGCCCCCCATCCCCTCCATTGTTCTCTATGGTGGGGGAAAAAGTTACTTCAATGGCCCATAGGATATAATGGGGCAGAATTGCCGCTGAAATTCGGCAGCAATTCGGCAGCAAGCCAATTCAGATCAGAGAATCTGAATTGGCCCGCAGCAGCCCAGAAGGGGCCCGAATGGGCCATTTTCGGTTCAGATGAACCGAATGCACATCCCTACTGAGCCCAGTGTTGGGCGAGTTCTCCCGAGCTGACCGTTTTTCAAGCGTGGGCTCCCATCTGTGGCTGAGTCTTGGAGGAAACCAGGGAGGGCCCAAGGGCAGACTCCTGCTGGGGACTCGGCCCTCGCCTTAATTCTCCCTGTGCTTGTCCCATTTTTATTATTATTATTATTATGATTATTACTGCTGCTGCTGCTGCTGCTCAGCACAGCTTACAACAGTCATAAAAACAGATACTATTAAAACATCAGGAAACATATAAATAACTTAAAATTAACAGTCATTTAAAACAGGAATGTCAAACATGTGGCCCGCGGGCCGGATCAGGCCCCCGGAGGGCTTCTGTTAGGCCCGCAGTAGAAGTGGCTGTCTTCTGCTGCTTCTTCTTCCAGTTCTGCCGCTGCTGCGCCATCGTAGTTTGCAGCTTATAGATACACGCCTGAGCAGCATACTCAAGATTGCAGCAGCACAGACATCTTGATGCAATAATTCAGAGCAAGAGGTGTCAGTTATCAGACGGTTAAATAAACAAAATATTGCAAGAGCGCTAATTTTATTTTAAGTAAAAAAACAACCTTTTGTGTTTGTGTCCTTTATAAAGTTTATATCTCCGCTACCTGGCATTACAGTTGATGACACACATGGCCCGACGAGGTCTCATTTATGTCAGATCCGGCCCTCATAACAAATGAGTTCGACGCCCCTGATTTAAAACATATAAATCTCTGAGCCTGGCACCCTTAGGCCATCCTGTGACTGGGGCAGCGGCTTTCCAGGGTCTCAGACAGACAGGGGTTTTTCCTGGTACCCTGTGGCTTGAGATTTTGTAACTGGAGGTCCCAGGGTTCAGCTTATTTATTAATGAAAATATTTATACCCCACTTTTCCTTATGGTTCATGCTAGGGACCTTCTGCGTGCAAAGCGGGTTCTCTACCGCTGACCTATGGTCCTCTCTCTCATATTAGAATGGCACAAAGGGCTCTTTTTGTAGCAGGAACTCCTTTGCATGTTAGGCGACACACCCCTAATGTAGCCCATCCTCTAGTAAGAAGAGCTCTGTAAGCTCTTGAAGGATTGGCTATATTAGGGGTGTGTCACCTAATATGCAAAGGAGTTCCTGCTACAAAAAGAGCCCACAAATCAGTGAATTTGTGTTAACCGCACTTTTATCAGCCTTCACCTATGGATTCAAGTCACGCATGATGATCATTCGTGGAAAGGGTGAAGCCCCTGTGAGAAACAAACCAGAGATGTGGGGCATCAAATTTGGGGCAAAGCATGCTTCCATTCCTCCCCCTTTTTTTTAAAAAAAAAGATGAGATTCCGCCCTCTGTGTTGAAAGTCACATTTGCCACACTTCCTGTTTGTAAAGTTCTACTTCCTGTCTGTAGCCACACAGGCAAAGCAAGAGAGAGAGAGAGAGAGATGATTCAGTCCTTTCTCCCTGGTGCCTTCTCCAAACACCCCCCCCCCATTGCTTTTTTCTGATTCCAAGTGTGACCAAACCCCTGCTTTTCAAAACAATAAAAATGCTAATGGCCTCTCACCAGGAGTTCCACTCGCTGGTGCTAATTTATGAGGTCCCCATCTTTAAGAAGCGAGAGGCGCACCCAACCGTAGCCACGTTCAGAGGTTTTGCGGAGGCCTCCCTGCTTCTTAATAGTCTTGCGGCCTCTGGAATCGGAGGGGGGGGGAGCAGAAGCAGGAGAGAGGGGCTGGGTGGGGTGGAAGCAGCCCCCCCCCCGGGACACATCTGGAGGAAGAAAGCACCTGCTGAGAAAAAGTTAGGCAAGGAGGAGAAGAGAATTTAGCTGACTTGAGATTCCTTAAAGTGGGGGGGGGAGTCAAGTTCTTAGTCCTTGTGGGTAGGGGAAGGGTAGAGTCTAAAAATGCCAAAGGGTGACCTTTTTATCCTGCGTATCCTGTGGTCCTCCTTTGCCCCTAGGCACTAGTAGGGCAAGACTTAAAAAGACCCCCGGTTCCCTGACCCAGGAGCCTGCCGTCTTTGATCGTAAAGGGTGTGTGTGCGTGCTGCAGGATCAAGGGCTCTTGCTGTTTCGTAGAATCATGGAATGTTAGAGTTGGAAGGGACCTTGCAGGTCATCTAGTCCACCCCCCTGCACCCCAGCCTCCACTTGAAAATGTCCAGCGAAGGAGCATCCACCACCTCCCGAGGCAGTCTGTTCCACTGCTCAACCACGCTTACAGTTAGGAAGTTTCTCCTGATATTTAGCCGGTAACGACTCCCTTGTAATTTCCACCCATTCGATCTAGTCTTGCAATCCGGAGCAAGAGAGCATAGATCTACTCCATCTTCTACATGACAGCCCTTCAAATACTTGAAGACCGCAATCATGTCCCCTCTAAGCCTTCTCTTTCCCAGGCTAAACAGACCCAGCTCTTTCAACCTTTCCTCATAAGACTTGGATTCCAACCCTCTCACCATCCTGGTTGCCCTCTTCTGGACACGCTCGAGCTTGTCAACATCCTTCCTCAAATGTGGTGCCCAAAACTGGACACAGGACTCCAGGTGAGACCTGACCATAGCAGAATAGAGTGGAACTACCACCTCTCGTGATCTGGACACAAGGCTTCTGTTAATGCATCCTAAGATTGCCTTAGCTTTCTTCACAGCCACATCGCACTGCAGGCTCATGTTTAGCTTGTGATCAACCAGAACACCTAGATCCCTTTCACATGTGCTGCTGTCAAGCCAAGTCCCTCCCATTCTGTCTGTTTTGTGAAGGTGTATTTCAGAAAGGAAATGGGGGGGGGGAGAGAGAGGTGGCCCCAATGTGGACATATAGGAAGAAGGAGCTCCAGGCCCAAAGGGCAGCAAAGGAGAGCGCAGAAGAGGCAGAAATTGTTGCGCAGGAGTGTGCTTCACCCAGTGTCTTATCCTGCGGAACTCACTGCTGATGGAGACGCTATCTGTCCCTTTTCTTCATCAGGTCCTTTCACTGTCTCCTTCTCTCCCTTTTTCAGAACCTTCAAGCGCCTCTGGAAGCAGGTCTCTGAAAACCTGGACAGGTACCGCACCTTCCCACGGCTGGCTGGAGGTAAGGGTTAAAACGCTTGGGGCTCTTTAGCTTGGAGAAACGACGGCTGTGGGGTGACATGATCGAGGTTTATAAGGTTATGCACGGGATAGAGCAGGTGGAGAAAGAAATACTTCTCTCCCCTTCTCACAATACAAGAACTCCTGGGCACTCCATGAAATTGCTGAGCAGTCAGGGTTGAACAGATAAAAGGAAGTCCTTCACCCAAAGAGTGATTAACACGTGGAATTCACTGCGACAGGAGGTGGTGGCGGCTACAAGCATGGGCTGCTTCAAGAGGGAACTGGAGAAACATATAGAGCAGAGGTCCATCAGGGGCTATTAGCCACAAGGTATAGATAGGAACTCTCGGTCTGGGGCAAGTGATGCTCTGTATTCTTGGTGCATTTGGGGGGGGGGGCAACAGTGGGAGGGCTTCTAGTGTCCTGGCCCCACTGCTGGACCTCCTGAGGGCCCCTGGTATTTTTGGCCGCTGTGTGACCGAGTGTTGGACTGGATGGGCCATTGGCCTGATCCAACGTTGGCTTCTCTTATGTTCTTAAGGGTGGTGGAGGAGTGTGTTTCTCTCTCCTCCCATGCATGAAGGTGCATGGTTCTTCTCACTCCTCCATTCCCTGACGGCATTGGTGCATATGCACACATCACCTGTTTTGACTGCTGGGACATGTGGTGATTATAATTACGTGAATCATGTCCTGGAGGTTTGGCAGTGTTTACTGCCAAACACAGAAGGGAATTTCTCATGCTTGTGAGGGTCAGTTAAGGAAGCATCCCCTGTTGAACGAAGTTTGATTGCAGATTCATAACTTGGCACATTCAAAATCCACTGTGGCTGCAGTTTTGCAGATTTGCCAGCAGTGGCTTTGCCACAGTTTTTGGGAATTCCAGGATCTTTTCACCGACTTTGAAAAATCTGCTCTTGCTGTGATTGACGCTTAGCGGTGGAAAGCCAACAAAAACCAACTCTGATCCAAGTTCCCTGGAGAGGCAGCATAGAAATTTTCTACATAAATACTTCACGTATAAGCTGACGGGGGTCTGAACTTGCTGCGACTGAGAGGAGAAAAGGTCTTGGGGTCGTAGTGGAGAGCCCAGTGGAAGTGTCCACCCAGTGTGCTTCAGTGGTGAAAATAGCAAACTCTTTTCTAGGGATTATTAGAGATGTGAAGGCCTGGAAAAAAACAGGAAAATTTTTGGGGAAAACCGTTTCCCCCCCGTTTTTTTCCTGAAGCCTTTTTGTTTTTTTCCAAAAAACTGGAAAAATTGAAAAAAGAAAAGAAAAAAAATGATTATGGAATGTTTTATTTTAACATGATGAATAAAATATTTTAAGACAAGGTGTTCAAATATTTACCAAATCATTTCTAAAATATATATATATGGTATCAGATTGATCTAATTTCTGTGCACTGAGGACAAGCAAGTCCTAGGTTACAAACTGAACTCTCCAATGCAAGAACAAGATGCATTTCTTCCTTTAGGAGGTGCGATTGTCAGAAGAAAATAAAAAAGTTTCAGTTTTGTTTTTGCATGTGGATGGGTATTCTGTTTGTAATAATTGTTTGGATACACTCTATTTTTAATATGCTAGTTGTGATAATTTCATGCCAAGTAAAAATATCCATAGTCATATTTTATGTTCCTAAAGTAACAGAATGACTTTCAATCTAGGAAAGACAAAAGAAATGCGAATGTAGCATTTTTTTCAATTTTTCCGAAAATTTCCCTTTCCGCCCGAAAAACCCCGGAAAAAAGCCGGTTTTTTTTCCGAGCTTCAAAATTTCCGGAAATTTTACATCTCTAAGTGACTAGTAGCCACTCAGTGCATCTGTCTAACCCCCCAGCTGCCTAGGCCTGTGGCCATCACCACATCCTCTGGCAGCGAATTCCATGTTTTTATCCCTCTCTGGGTAAAGCAGTATTTTTCTTTATACGCGTGTTGAGTAATTCTCAGGTTACATTCCACGTATGTACAGCTGAACATGGGATTTAAATCCTACCTTTGTCCAGGTACTGGTCCCTGGTTTCATTTGTAAAGTGAGCACACCTGGACTCTTTTTGCAGATGCAGTGAATGTGTGTATGCCATACCTTTTATGTGCATACAAAACAAAAAAATACCTCTTTACACAGAGAGTGATTAAAATGTGGCATTCGCTGCCAGAGGATGTACTGATGGCTACAAGAATAAACTGCTTTAAAGGAGGACTAGATAGATTCATGGAGGAGAGGTCTATCAGTGGCTACTAGTCGTGGCGACTGAAGGGAACCTCCATGTTCGGAGGCACTAAACCACAGGATCCCAGTGCCAGGAGGCAACTTCAGGTGAAGGCCTTGGCTTCTACGCCATCTTGTTGGACTGCCAGAGGAACTGGTCGGCCATTGTATGAGACGGGATGCTGGACTAGATGGACCACTGGTCTGATCCAGCAGGGCTCCTCTAATGTTCTGATCAGGGGAAAGCCTCTCTGCCCTGTTTTTGGCCCTCCAGAGGAACTGGTTGGCCACTGTGTGGGGCAGGAGGCTGGACTAGATGGACCACTGGCCTGATCCAGCAGGGCTCTTTTTATACACAGAAAACTTTTGGGCAGTGAGAACTCTTCTTCCTTCTCTCCTCTTGACACTAGGACTTGGGGTTACCTGACAAAGTTGATGGGCAGTGAATTCAAGGCACGTGAATTCACACCGCAAATAATTTAACTTATGGAACTGCCTGCCGCAAGATGTAGCGATAGCTGATGGCTTTATAATGGGAGGAAGCAAATTCACGGAGGGCTGGCCAACAGATGGCTGTTGCCCATGGTTGTCTCCATGAAACCTCCAGGTACAGAGATGGTGTCCCTCTGAAGACCTGTTGTTCAGCATGGGGGCCACAGCAGAGGAGGTCTGTTGTCCTTGTGGCCTGCTTGTGGGCTGCCTGGCCTTGTGGGGACTCCAGCATGACGCAGGAGAGCCCTTTTTATCTCCGTGTATCGCTCCAATCCCACACAACAGCTGCCCTGGGCATCTTGGGAGGGCAGGAGCTTTCCAAGCCCTGTGAAGGTGAGAAGGTTCAGGTGTCCGCCCCAGTTGCATCCCCTCCTTTGCCTGCCAACCTAGCAGTTTGAAAGCAAGAAATTGCAAGTAGATAAATAGGTTCCACTTCAGTGGGAAGGTCACAGCGTGCCGTGCGCCTCGACGTTTAGTCATGCCGGCCACATGGCCACGGAAACGTCTTCGGACAGCGCCGGCTCTTCGGCTTGGAAACTGAGATGAGCACTGCCCCCCTAGAGTCAGGCTCGACTAGCTTTCGAGCAAGGGAAACCTTTACATATCGCTCCAAGCCCACACAACAGCTGCCCTGGGCATCTTGGAAAGGCAGAAGCGTTCCGAGCCCTGTGAAGGTGAGAAGGCCCAGGTGCCTGCCCCAGTTGCGTCCCCCCCCTTTGGCACTTTGGGGCCGACATGGAAGCGGATGCCTG
>NW_015167061.1:942252-972795 GCF_001447785.1 Gekko japonicus
AGTTAGTGTGAGCTAGCTCACAGTTTATTAGCCTCCAGCTCAGACATTTTTGCCTTAGCTCAGGAAGGACGGCTCCAGAGAAAACTAATTTATGCCGTAGCCAAATCGCTCGCTCACAACTTGAATGCCAGGAGCTCACAAAGTAGAATTTTTGCTCACAAGGCTCCACAGCTTAGAGGGAGCATTGCCTGGCACCCCTTCCTAATTCTTGCTTCCCTCTCCAGAGTGCGGCGGGAAGAACTTCCATTTCGTGCACGCCTCGGCCGACGTGCCCAGCGTGGTGAGCGGGACGCTGCGCTCCGCCTTCGAGTACAGCGGCCAGAAGTGCTCGGCCTGCTCCCGCCTTTACGCCCCCGACTCTCTGTGGCCCCGCATCAAAGGCCTGCTCCTGGAGGAACACCAGAAGATCAAAGTGGGAGACGTGAGCGTTCCGCCCGCCCGCTGAAGGGCTTTGCTGCTCCACGGGTGGCTGATGGGATTAGGGGCTGCGCGGGCTGGCTGCTAATACCTATTGAAGGAGCGGCTTTATCCACTGGTTCTCCCTCCCCTCGGTTGCGGGGCGCCCCCCTCCCGCGGCCCCCGGTACTCTGCCTTGTCCTTTCGGTGGGTGTGATTAGAAATTAACTTGTAGTAGTTCGTGCCGAAGGGATGATTACAGTCACGGGCTAATTGAAAAAGGGTGCCGTGCCCCCCCCCCCCTGCCCACCCCGAATAGGAGACTGCATCCCCCCCGACTCTCCAGGGTCTGAAGGAAGGAGCGCTCTCTTTCCGCAGCCTGGGGTGGTTCGAGGTGTCCGAGATGCGACCCCTCCCCGCAAGGCCGTCTTCCTCCCTTGGGGCCCTCTGGCTCGGTCTTAGGGTTGCCAACCTCCAGGTAGCCCCTGGAGATCTCCCGCTACTGCAGTTAACCTCCAGATGACAGAGATCAGTTCCCCTGGAGAAAATGTCGGCTTTGGTGGGTGGACTCTGTGGCATTATATCCTGCTGAGGGTCCTCCCCTCCCCTCCCCAAACCCCACCCTCCCCGGGCTCCGCGCCCCAAATCTCCAGGCATTTCCCAACTCAGAGCTGCAACCCTACTCAGTCTGGTCTCCTCTGACCCGGCACCCAGAGAAGGTCCCTTCCCAGCACTGGCTTCCAGAGGAGGATTTCTAGAGGGAGAGACCGCCCGAGATCGATCCCTGTGCCGTGGCCCCTCTCAGTAAAGCCACCTTAATCTGAGGCTGGTGGGTTGTTCACAGTTAGGTGGTACATTTATATGTCGCTTTTCTGCCCGGGCAGCCAAGGCGGTTTACCATTTCAAATGACTGCCGACAATATGGGACCCAAAATGAAACGGGGCAGAGAGAGGAAAGGAAGCGGGTTCCCGTATCAACTCATAGATAATGTAGGAAACCATTCTGGGTTGACCAGGTGGGACCGCCCCTGCCGGAGCCAGTTCTGGGAAGGGACGAGCCCCGTGTTTCAGACAGGTCTCATCGTCTCTCTGCCCATCCTAGCTCAGTGTGGTCTCCTCTTAGTGCATCTTAATTTTGTACTATATACAATGACAATAAAGTATATACTACTATTACTATTACTCTGACTGGCCCTGCTGGTGGACCTCCTGGTGGCCCCTGGTATTTCTGGCCACTGTGACACAGAGCATTGGACTGGATGGGCCACTGGCCTGATCCAACATGGCTTCTCTTAGGTTCTCCAAAGTCATGCCTTGCCGAATTTTTGTGAGTTTTCGTCGTGTGAGCGAACATTTTTGCCTGCTTGCTGATCGTTTGGGGGGGGGGGCTTACACTGCGGGATAGTTTGACCTCTGCCATGTTTTTTGAGCGTCAGGTAGCAACTGTGATGGTTCCCCCACAGTATTTTCACAACAGTCCTGTGAGGTGGGTGCGAATTTGCAGCCCAGTGGGGATTTGAATTCAGGCCTCCTCCGTTCCTGTCTGCGACTCAGTGCCTTGCTATACCACCCTGATGAGACCGAATAATCAGTATCAGGACTGATTGGTGGGCATTTGGGGGGGAGGCAGGCAATGCTGTGCTGTTCACCGTTTCTCTCCTTCCATTTTCTCTCTAGCCAGTGGAAGATTTTCAGACGTTTTTTTCTGCTGTGATCGACCAGAAGGTATGGGCCACTGAGGGTCTGTCTGTCTGTCCAGGGGAGCGTGCCCCTCCGCCTCTTCTTTAGCCCGGGCCCTGTGATCGCCTGCCCTCTCCTCTCCTTCCCGATTCTGTCCCGTGGTCCGTATCCCAGCTTTTTCTCCGGCTTCTCTCTCCCGCCGCCTGCTATCTCCACCTCTCAGGAGCTGAGCTCCGTTACTTCCCTTTTGCCGAGAGAAGCCCTGCTGAGATTACGGCTGAGCCGGCAAATGCTTTCTTTAAAAACGTATTTTCACAGCTTAAGAGCCGGCATCTGTCAATAACGATAACCTCGCTGCTGCCACCACCCCCGCCTTCCGCCACTCTTTCTCCCGCCGTCTCCACGCTTTCCTCCCCGGCCCTGGGAACCCTTTGAAGTCTTCCGCTTCTCCTGTTGAATGGAGCTGATCTCCTGTCACACCCTTCGGGTTTGGGGGCCCGGCGCGGGCCTGCCGGGGAGCACGTTGCGTCTCCCAGCATCCTCTTGGCATCCAAGATGGCCGCCGGCCCATCACCTGCCCTCTTCGTGATCTCTTTGTGCTTTCTAGCCTCTGTTTTGTCGGCCAGGTTGGCTCTGTCTTGGGGGTGGTGGGAAATGGCGCCAAGTTGCAGCCAACTTAATGGCGACCCTGTAGGGTTTTCAAGGCAAGGGGTGTCCAGAGGTGGTTTGCCCTGGCCTGCCTCTGTGTCGCAGCCTTAGAATTCCTTGTTGGTCTCCCATCCAAATACAAACCGGGGCCGGCCTTGCTTAGCTTCTGAGATCTGACAAGACAAGTTCTGGGACTTTTCAGTTTAGAAAAGAGACGACTAAGGGTGGACATGGTAGAGGCTTATAAAATGATGCATGGGGTGGAGAGAGTTGACCAAAGAGAACTTTTTCTCCCTCTCCCAAAAGACTAGAGTTTGAGAGCGTCCAGTGAAGCTGACGGGCAGTAGGTTCAGGACAAACAGAAGGAAATACCTCTTTACACAGAGAGTGATTAAAATGTGGCATTCGCTACCAGAGGATGTACTGATGCTGATTAGATGCTGATTAGATTTTTAATTGTAAGACAAAGTCAGGTCAGGGCAACTTTGTCTTACAATTAAAAATCTAATCAGCATTGTTCTTGGTTAAAACCAGTTGCTGAGGTGCAGAATTCAGGTTCAGTGTTTTCTCATCAGTGAGAGGACTTCATCAGGTACTGCAGCTTATGCTGGTGTTTGGCAGAAGAAAGCAAAGCCAGGCCCTTCGGTCACTAGAGATAGGGTGGGGAAAGCACCCCCCCCCCGCTGTTGGCCCTCCAGCCAAGTTGGACTCTTGGGGGCCTTTGCCCCTTGAAAAGGGCTTTCCTCTTGGGAAGGAACCACAATAAGAATAAGAAATTGGGCAGCATGTTCCCATCCATCTGGAGAGGTCCAGGAGCTGTGTTTTTGGGGAGTTTTGTGCTACCCACCAACATGCCAATCTCAAGCTGGGTTTTGATGCTTGCAAACTGAGACGGGTAGCGGGACTTTTTTGTGGTGGCCCCTCCACCGTGGAATTTCTCCCATTGGAAGACTGCCTGACTGGCTTGGCTTGCTCAGTCGTTCATTTTCAGCATTTTTTTAAACCTTTCACCAATTTTCTGATGGCTTTTCTTCATCACTAGGACTTTAAGTCTGTCGGGGTTTTCCCTTTAAGGAAGCCAGGGCAGCGTACCTTAATTTATTTACATAGGATATTTCTGTGCCGCCTCTTCAGAGTCCTGCTGGAGGCGGCTACAGTTAAAACAGCATAACAGTCCCAGAAGAGGCCGTTGGACCTAAGCAGCGTAAAGATCTATCTGTAAAACTGAAACAGGCCGCTTACAAAGGTAGTAAGATAAAACCCCGGATCAGAAGCTGAGGTAAAGAGGTTGTGTTTTGGTCTGCCGCCTAACAGAAAGAAAAGGAGGTGCCAGGGAATCAAGGGGGAGGCATTTCAGGTGCCACCGTAGAAAATGCCTGGTTCCTCTCCCCCATTTTATACTCATAAGAACCCTGTGAGGTAGGCATAGCTAAGCGTGAGGGACTGGTCTGGGGCGTGGAGTGGGAGAGATTAGAACCTGGGCCTCTATGGGGAGCCGGGGACGGCCCAGGCCACTGCTCACAGCTTCTCTTTCCTTTGCTCCCCCCAGTCTTTTGGGCGCATCCAGAGGTGGATCAAACACGCCGAGATGTCGTCCAGCCTCAACATCCTTGCCGGGGGGAAATGCGACGACACAGTTGGCTATTTTATCCAGCCCTGCATAATCGAAACCCGGGACCCGAAAGATCCCATCATGCAGGAGGTGAGCCTTGAAGCAGCCGTCAGCCGCTGTTATTGCGCAGGGGCCCCCCCCCCCAAATACACACACACTGCAGCACGGGGAGGGGGGGACTCTGGGTGTGATGTAGGAATTCAGGCAGCCCTCAACGCTGTTCTCCTCGCAAGACAGACTTCCTGACCCTTCTCGGTTTCTCCCTTCGGCATGCAGGAAATCTTCGGCCCCGTCCTGACGGTCTACGTGTACCCGGAGAAGCAATACCAAGATGTCCTCCGGCTAATAGACAGCACTTCACCATATGGCCTCACGGGGGCAGTCTTTGCCCAAGATAAGTAAGGAGCCCTCCCCCCCCATCCCCTCCCTGCCTGGTCTCATCCCCACCGCTGGAGACGGATCAGGTGTCCAAGGGGACAGACTGCAGCCAGGGCTCTGCGAGTTCTGCAAGTCTTGTAAGACAGAGCTATTCCACTGGGCTTTTGGGTGACGTGGTGGACATCAAATATCATTTGGCCCCTCCTGTTACCATCCCTGTTACCATTATCCATTAAAATGTTTTCAGTTCTTGAGAACTCCGAACAACAGCCCTGCCTTGGTTTAGAGCAGTGATGGGCGAACCTTTTAGAGGCCGAGTGCCCAAACTGCGACACAAAACCCACTTATTTATCGCAAAGTGCCAACGCGGCAATTTAACCTGAATACTGAGGTTTTACTTTAGAAAAAAACAACTCATACATTAACTTAAGATGATCCAAACTAAGCAAGGAAAGCAATCCCAAATGTTTTCATTTACTTAACATTATTTGGCAGAGAATTCGACACTTTAATGATGGTCTGGGCCTGGCTGGGGCGATGGCACGCGTGCCCACAGAGAGGGCTCTGAGTGCCACCTCTGGCACCCGTGCCATAGGTTCACCACCACTGGTTTAGAGTATCTTCCATCTGGAATCCCTACCGGGATTTAGCCCTCTCCACTTTTTAACTGAATAATAACTCGGACATCATGGAAATAGTTTGAAGTCGTTTGAATGCCATCGTTATCGTTTCAGAGTCTGATTTTATTGTTCCATAACCAGTGTCGGAACCTGCCCGGAGCCTGTTTGCAGGAAGGGCAGGATAGAAATTGAGAACTGAATTGAGTTAGAGGCGTTTGTTTGCAAAGAGCTGGATTTGGGGCACGCGCGTCACAGGGAAAGTTCCTTCGGGGCTTCTTAGGATTTGGGCCCCGGAGCACCAAGACCGGCCTCTCTTCTTCTCTCCCCCCTTTTCCAAAAGACAGTCACGTTATGACTTAACTTTGAGATTCAAACCACCAGCAGATGGACCCAGAGCAGGACTGGGCCATCTTCAGTCTGGCAAAGGCCACTTGGGGGTTTTCACTAGAATCGCCGTAGCCCAGTGAGAGTGCCTAGGAGGGAGGAGTCAGGCGCAAGGCACCGGGGACCACTTTTAAGGGATCCGGAACCAATGCTCCCTCTAAGCTGTGGAGTCTTGTGAGCAAAAGTTCTACATTTTGAACTACTGGCAATTAAGTTGTGAGCGAGCAATTTGGCTGCTGCACCAGTTAGTTGGCTCTGGAGCCCTCCTTCCTGAGCAGAGACAAAAATGTGTGTGCCGGAGGCTAAAACACTGTGAGCTAGCTCACACTCACTCAGCTTAGAGGAAACACTGTCCGGAACCTCAGGTGTGCCCTGCTGGACTCCACGGAGGCTTCCCTTGCCTGGAATTAAGACGGTCCGATGAGCCCTGTGGGATCAGGCCAGGGGTCTGTTTCCCAAGTACCCCACAGGCAGCCCACACGCAGGGCCAAAGAGGCCAAAAACTCCCTCTGTAGATGAACTGGTACTCAGAGAGATACACGCCTTCTGAACATGGAGGCTCCAGTCTAACCATCGCAGCTCACATCTGTGGAATAGACTTGTCCTTTGTGAATTCTTCTCAGTCCCGTTTTAAAGCTCTGCCAGCCATTTCAACATCCAGGGGCAGCAAGTGCCATACGTTAACCGTGTGCTGTGTGAAGAAGCACTTCCTGTCCTCCGTCCTGAATTTGTTTGGCGTTTACTTTATATTGATCTTTTTTCTACAAAGTAACAAGCTTGGAATAGAAAATCTGCGGTGTAAAGCATTACAAAGAAAGTGAAAACCCCAGCAGCCAGAATACGCAGTGTGGTGTAGTGGTTAGTGTGACAGACAAGGACTAGGAAGTCCCGGGTTCAGATCCTTCCCCCCCCATGACGATCACTGGAGGACCTTGACACACTCAGCTTAATCAACCTCACAGGGGTGTTGAGAGGGTAAAACGGAAAAGGGTATCCATCCCTGAGCTCTGGGGGGGGGGGGAGATAAAAATGCAAGCTAGATAGATTGATAAATACTGCTGAGGTGCCCTTTTCCTCTCTCTCTCACACTCTCAGAGCAGTCGTCGCTGAAGCAAGGCAACTCCTCCGCAACGCAGCCGGCAATTTCTACATCAACGACAAGTCGACCGGCTCGGTTGTAGCCCAGCAGCCCTTCGGGGGCTCTCGTGCCTCAGGTACCATCGGCCGAAATGGGGTGGCATTTTGTGTGGGAGGGGAAGTCAGAGTTTTCTCTCTCCCTGCAAAGGTCAGGGGCTCACGTGCACGTGGGTGCGGGGGGGTGGGGGGCGGGGGTCAAGCAGTGGCCTGCTTGGTGGACTTCCTGGACGTGTCTAGCTGGCTGCTTTTAAAAAACAAGAAGCTGGCCTAGATGGACCCTTTGGGCCAGATCCAGCGAGGCAATGGAGCCCTCCTGTTCCGAGGCAGTGTACCTTGGAGTACCAGATGCTGGGAGCCATTTATTTATTTAATTTATACCCCGCCCGCCCTGCCGAAGCAGGCTCAGAGTGGCTTACATAAAAATTTGTTAAACAGATAAAAACAAGCAAGTCAAAATATAAATATAAGCTTAAACTACGACATAGCGTGCTCTTGTATGGCGGTGGCGAGACGTCGGTAGCACCAGTGTAATAGGAGTAGTCAGCAACTGGTTTTGGGGGCTGATATCTCAGTTTAAACTGAACTAGACTAAACAAAAGCCCTACTTCGTTAGACACTGCAGTTTCTCCTCCGACCTTTTTTGCATTGGGAAGAGTGTTCCCTCTAAGCTGAATTAGTGTGCGCTAGCTCACAGTATTTTAGCCTCCGGCTCACAGATTTTTGCCTTAGCTCAGGAAGGAGGGCTCCAGAGCAAACTAATTTATGCAGCAGCCAAATCGCTCACTCACACCTTTAATGCCAGTAGCTCACAGAAGTAGAATTTTCGCTCACAGCTTAGAGGGAACATTGGTTGGAACTTCGCTGAGTAGACACCCCGCCCCAAAAAAACACAGCACAACAAACACAGCCCACCACTTGGAAAGGCAGCCGGGCCTGCCACAGGTAGGCCAAATTGACTGACAAGGCCGAGCCGTGGTGTTCCCTCTAAGCTGAGGTAGCATGTGCTAGCTCGCAGTCTTTTTGCCTCCGGCTCACTCATTTTTGTCTTAGCTCAGGGAGGAGGGTTCCAGAGCAAACTTAATTTATGCAGCAGCCAAATCACTCACTCACAGCTTTAATGCCAGGAGCTCACAAAGTAGAATTTTTGCTCGCAAGACTTCACAGCTTAGAGGGAGCATTGTGCTTTCGTACTGCTTTCTCCAGAGCCACGAGGTCTAGCAGCCTTCTTGGCTTTCTGTAAAAGGAAGTTGGTGCTTTCAGCACACGTTACCTACGCATTTCTCCCTTTTGCAAACAGGAACCAACGACAAGCCTGGGAGCCCTCACTATCTCTTGCGCTGGACGTCTCCCCTGGCTATCAAGGAGACCCACGTGCCCTTGGGGGACTGGAAGTACCCATACATGCAGTGAAGCCCCCTCCCAGTGCCTTTCTGGCGGACGCCACCGTTGCATTACCAGTGCAATTGCTGACCTGTTACAGGCTTCATCGTAGCTGATTTTTCGAAGATGCACACTAGGAAGTAGGAGCTGCATTTGTTCCCCCACCCCCCACCCACTTAGGAGACCCAGTTCCCGTCTGGGGAGTCTTTTCAACGAATGGTGACTAAACTGGTTTCTACCAAGGACTACCCCAGAGGTTTCCACCGCCTCCATTGTGACTGAGGAAGCTCGGGTGGGTTTCTGAATCAAGCCAAGCAAAGCACTACAGTGAGGTGGGTCTGAATTCCGAAATGCCTGGCCCCTCTTCTGTCTGTCCTAAATTGTGCCCCTAAATCGTGCCCCCACTTTGGGGAATAGAGCGTCATTTGGTTTGCCTGCTCACCACAAGCCAGAGCGGGGCCCCCGCAAACGTCAGAAGTGCCCAGAAGAGCTGCCAAGAGCCGGAAAGGATTTTAATAGAATCAGGTCAACCCTTAGAAGCGGCCGAGAAGGACCAAGTTGAAGCCCTGTGGAATTCTGGGTAGGATTGTCTCCAAAATATGACTCGTGCCCTATTGGTCAGTGTAGGGTCCAAGCATAACATCTCCTTCCTCAAACAGGAAAAGGGTAGATGTTGTAGGCACAGCTGGAGGGCGTTTTGATGAGTGAGGTGGTCCAGGGATTTCATTGGCCTGTGTTTGGGCTCCAGCACTTACAAACTGGTAAAAGAATGCACTGAACACTGAATAGCAGCTTGAATGGCTGCTGCCCCCTCCTCGAGTGAGGATGCTTAGATGTACGTTGCGTAAACCACAACCTGTTTAAAAGGCAGTGGTGAAATCAATTGTGTGCCCTCTGCATGTGTGTGTTTGTGTGTGTGTGTGTGTTCCTAAACTCCTAGTCCTGTTTGAGGTCATGGAGATGAAGTCGGAGCCACCAAATCTGCAGATTCCACTGAGGGGTCTTGGCTCGAAGGCAGAGGTCATCTTCTTCTTCTTTTTCTTTTTTTTTTTGCATTCTAAAGCCGGGAGCTTTCCTGTTGTGGGAATGCTCAGATGTGCGTTACCATCCAGACAGTGCCTTTCGTTCACGCGGCAGTTCTCTTGCTTTCCCGACAGCCGGGTTTGTACCGGTGAGGGCAGGTACTCCTTTGCATATTAAGCGACACACCCCTAATGTAGCCAATCCTCCAAGAGCTTACAGTAGCTCCTGTAAGAAGAGCTCTGTAAGCTCTTGGAGGATTGGCTACATTAGGGGGTGTGACCTAATATGCAAAGGAGTTCCTGCTACAGAAAGAGCCCTGCGCCCGGTCCAAAAGCGCAGGAAGCCGGAACGTCCGTCCGAGAAGAATGATCTTGCAGACCTTTTATTGCACAGACTGGGCCAGTTGCCATCTCTGCAAAGTGCCCTTTTATGTTAATGGTCAGTCTTATCAGGCTGAAGGTTTCAACACTGGATTCACTGCATCGGAGGGGGGGCACCCCACACCTTTGCCAGTGAGGTCCCTTTGATCAGCCAGCTCCCAGGCTGGGATTTGTTACACAAATGGAAAACTGGGTCTCTTTAGTCCTTTTGCATAGCAGGTCAAGGAGCGGCCGGTGTTTCTACCAGCTCCCTCCCTGAGAGAATGTCAATTATGGATGGCTGGGTGGATGCAGAAGGCAACTGTTTGCAATGGGCTGTTTGTGCTCCTTGGTGATTACTGCTAATAAAGGATTTTAAAAATAACGCTCAGAACGGCTGCGGTGTGGGGACTTTTCCTTATTTCGAGCTGTTGCTGTGATCTGTGAGTCCCCCTGCCCCTCCCTTGCGCCGAAGGGCTCTTGCAGGTCCCTGAAAGTGGGTGCGAGAGACCAGGTGTCTCACCGGCTTATTTCCAAATTACCCCTTCCACGGTGAAGCCCAGATCAGGGAAATGAATGCAAACAAACCAGACTGTTGGCGACGGGATGGAAAAACCCACTGACTGCGGCCCAGCGTAATACTGGGGTTTTGGTCACAAATCTTTCCGGGACCTGATGTGCGATGTGGGCTGTGGGACCTCGGAGAAGACGGCACACCGAGTAGGGAGGCTGCCGAACTGGACTCTTGGACGTGCCCAAAGGTTGGGCTATGTCCGACCACTTCGGCTGTGTGAGAGTGGCAGGCAGTCAGTCCACAGAATAGCTTGTTATGTTTAGCGTGTCTCTTGGATGAATCATAGACTCCCAGCGTTGGGAGGGGCCAGACAGGCTATCTACTCCAACCCCCTGCTCAATGCAGGATCAGCCTAGAGCAGTGATGGCGAACCTTTTAGAGACCGAGTGCCCAAACTGCGACCCAAAACCCACTTATTTATTGCAAAGTGCCAACATGGCAATTTAACCTGAATACTGAGGTTTTACTTTAGAAAAAACAACTCATACATTAACTTAAGAGGATCCAAACAAAGCGAGGAAAGCAATCCCAAATGCTTTCATTTACTTAAAATTATTTGGCAGAGAATTCGACACTTTAATGATGGTCTGGGCCTGGCTGGAGCGATGGCACGCATGCCCACAGAGAGGGCTCTGAGTGCCACCTCTGGCACCCATGCCATAGGTTCGCCACCACTGGCCTAGAGCATCCCTGGCAAGGGTTTGTCCAGCCTCTGCTCAAAGACTGCCAGGGCGGGGGAGCTCACCACCTCCCCAGGCAGCTGATTCCACTGTTGCATGACTGTCAAAAAGGTCTTCCTAATATCTGCCCTTAATTTGAATCCATTCTTGCGAGTCCTCTCCTCTGCTGCCAACAGGAACAGCTCCCTGCCCTCCTCTAAGTGACACAGCCCTTCAGATATTTCAAGAGAGCCGTCATGTCCCCCCTCCGCCTTTCCTCCTAGGGCTTGGTCTCCAGGTCTTGTAGATCATCCTCGTCGCTCTCCTCTGCGCCCGCTCTATTCCGTCCACATCCTTTTTGAAGTGAGGCCTCTGGAACTGCACACAAGACTCCAGGTGCAGCCTGACCAGTGCCGTGTACAAGTGGGACTATCACATCTTGAGATTTGGATGTTGTGCCTCTGTTGATACACCCCAAGATTGCATTAGCCTTTTTTGTCGCTGCATCACACTGGCTGCTCATATTTAACTTACAGTCCACCCGTACCCCAAGATCTTGTTCACACACACTGTGCTTCCCAGAAGTGTATCCCCCATCCAGTATGTGTGTTCGTCATTTCTGTTACCCAGATGCAGAAATCGGCAACCTCATGTGACCAAGGAAAAGGTGGGGCATACAGATAAAGACACACTTCGGAAGTCTTAACTCTGGTTATGGAATTTTGCAATAGATAAATGTACAGGAGGAAGTGAACAGATCTATCACGAAGGTTTAGCAGTGGCTGCTCAACAAGGACTGCGTGGCAGTGACCCAAACACCCACGGCAGCCTGGTGGTGGACAGGGCCTTATGGCCATCCCTTTGGGTTTTCAGGGCAAGAGACGAACAGAGGCAGTTTGCCCTTTCCTGCTTCTGCACAGTGACTCTGGGCTTCCTTGGAGGACTCCCACCCAAGCACTGACCAAGGCTGGCCCCACTTAGCTTCTGAGAGCTGATGAGATCAGGCTAGCCAATTGCACAGGGGCAAAGTTAATAAAACCAACACCAGCATAAAGAGACTCAGAAAAGCAGCCGAAAAGCAGGAGGAGTCAGAATACCGGGCAGTGTGGGCAAAAGTAATCGCCTGTGTCACACAGGGGTTCAATGGCCGTCCTTTCCAGGGGTCATTTCGTAGAAAAAGAGGTGCAGGAACTCATTAGCATAACTCATTAGCATAACTGCATAACCGGCAGTGTGTCAGAAGGCAACACTCACTGCTCAGGCTCCACTGGCCTGTTTTGGATTGCTAGCTACTGGGGGGGGGGGACGTGCAGATCTGTCCTCGCAGAAGAGGGAGAGCTTGTACCTGAATAAAATTTGGTCTTAAAGGTGCCACTGGGCTGTTTTGGACCGGGGACCGGGGAGGGCTCTGCAACTTACCTGGCTGCTTCTTGCTCCTTGTGGCCCGACTGAGGGCTGCTGGGAGCAGGGGGTGGGGCTTGTTGCATGTGCCCGCCCCCTGGGCTCTTTACTGTCGGAGCTCCCCTCCTGTGCACTCCTGCAGGAAATGACCCCTGGTCCTTTCAAGAAGAACAGTACCTAGTGTCCTTCTGGGAAATTGGTTGTAATGAGTCTCTGGGAATCCAGAAGTGAGAGGGCATGATGAAAATTTCGGTGGCAGGGAATGCCACAGTCTGTGGCACAATTGCGGAAAAGCCTCAGTCGTGCAAGGGACAAGGTTGTTGAGGGTGGGGAAAGGTCCCCTCCCTGGAAAACGGGTCAGGTTTCACCTCCTCCCCACCCTGGGTGCCTCCCCCCCATTTCTCTCATGTTAAATTAGGGAGAAAAGGAAAAGAAGAAAGGAGGAAGAAGAGATTGGATTTATACCCCACCCTTCGCTCGAAACCTCAGAGTGACTTACAAACTCCCTTCCCTGAGAGGTAAGTGGGGCTGAGAGAGCTCTTTTGAGGAGGGATGGGGGAATCAAACCCAGTTCTCCCAGATTAGAATCCGCGCACTTAGCCACTACACCAAACTGGAAAGAGGGAGTGCTGCATTTGGTAACGTGGCCTGGAAGATGGGATTGGTGGATTTGTTTGTAGTTGGTGTCTGTGCAGGTACAGACTGACAAATCCCCTCTCTGCTGGTGGGATCTGTTTCATAGCAAAATTTCCTTGGATGCAAGTGATAACCCAATGAAAATGGTGGGAGGGATTCAGGACAGGTCAAAGGGGCCTTTTTTGTTTTGCACAACGCATGTTTGTGGAACTCACTGCTACAGGGTGTACTGACGTCCACCAGAGCAGATAGCTTTAAAAGGGGATTAGAAAAACCTAATACTATATAATAATAATATATAATAATTAGGAGCTGTGGTGGCTCAAGTGGTTAAGACGCTGAACTGCAGGCTGTGGAAGGTCGGTAGTTCAGCAGTTTGAGACCCGAGTGTGCCGCATGATGGAATGAGCTCCCGTCTCTAGTTCCAGCTCCTGCCAACCTAGCAGTTCGAAAGCAAGAAATTGCAAGTAGATAAATAGGTACCACTTCAGTGGGAAGGTAACAGCATTCCATGCGCCTTGGTGTTTAGTCATGCCGGCCACATGACCACGGAAACGTCTTTGGACAGCGCTGGCTCTTCGGCTTGGAAACGGAGATGAGCACCGCAACCCTAGAGTCGGATTTGACTGGCTTTCGAGCGAGGGAACCTTTACCTTTTAGAAAAACCTATGGTGGAGGAGAAGTGGGGGCTTTTGGTTGGCCCTTGTGGGGAAAAAGGAAAGGGGCCCAGTGGACCTTCTAGTCTGGTCCAGCAGGGCTCTTGTGATGAAGGATGGGGGGCAGGCCACTTGCTTTTCAGCTGTTTCTGATCTCAAGCCCCCAGCAAACTTCCTCAGAAGACCCTTTGAAATCCTCTTGATCGGAGGTCTTCTCAAGACGGCAGTTTCTGCTTAGAGCTCTCCCTCCATTGCCCCAGTGCTGTCTCCGCCGCAGAAAAGCATTACCACATCTCTGGGACGGGAAACGTGAGCTCCCACCGTGCTAATGGGAAATCGCTTGCCTGAGCAATCCGTGGATTTGCATGAAGAGGCAAAAGAGGATCTTGCCAGGTGGATTTTGAGGTTGGGATCTGGGGAAAGGAGAGGTTTGGGGGCGGACTGGCTTGAGCCCCGACAGGGTGATCTGCCTAATTTGGATTTACTCTCCTCTCCATCCTCCAAGGGGTTTTGAAGCCACGTCAAACTCTATTTAATACACGAGTGCAAGAAAGGCTGCCCTGCAGGATGGGGCTAGCATTCTGTCAGAGAAAAGCAGGGCCTAGAGGCCACCAGACTCCTCTGTGGCTGGCCCTCTTGAGGTAGACTGCCTCTGTCCATGGATGTTCATTCGACCCAGGGCTAGAGAGCAGGGACCTTTTTCGGGTGGCACAATGCGGAGGTGTTGGTGCCCTGTAAGGGCACAGTTGCTTGTTGCCATCAGCAATGCTCCCTCTCAGCTGTGGACTCTTGTGAGCAAAAATCCACTTTGTGAGCTCCTGGCATTAAAGTTGTGAGCGAGGGATTGGGCTGATGCATACATTAGTTTGCTCTGGAGACATCCTTCCTGAGTTAAGACAAAAATGTGTGAGCCGGAGGCTGAAAAAATGTGAGCTAGCTCACACTAACTCAGCTGAGAGGGAACATTGGCCATCAGGGGCTCCACAGGAGGTCATGGCTGGAGCTTGCTTGGGCTTGGGCTTGGTAGTCCAAAGGGCTTCTTCAAACACCGCTGATTTTCCCCCTGGAATTTATCTTTTTACCAGAGTCCAGTTGGGCCCCGATTAAGTGTTAGTTCCTCATGTTGGCTGGTGGGTGGTAAAAATAGGGTTGCCGGCTCCCGTTTGGGGAATTCCTGGAGATTTAGAGGTCTGGGGAGGGGAGGGCTCTCAGCAGGGTATGATGCTATAGAGTCTACCCTTCAAAGCAGCCGATTTCCCCAGGGGAACTGATCTCTGTTCATAGAATCATAGAGTTGGAAGGGACCTCCAGGGTCATCTAGTCCAACCCCCCGCACAGTGCAGGGAATTCACAAATACCTCCCCCCAACACACCCGCAGTGCCCCCCCTGTTCCATGCCCAGAAGATGAGAAAAAACCTCCAGGATCTCCGGCCAAACCGGCCTGGAGAAAAATGGCTTCCTGACTCCAGAGTGGCGACTGGCATTTCCCTGGGCGTGTCAGAGAGGGCCACGAGAACTAAGCACTGAGGCAACCCCTCGTGCCCTCCCTCTCATGACCCGTCTAAGTTCACAGCGGCAGGAGATGTGTTGCAGTTCTGGGAGATCTCAAGGCCCAGCGCTGAAGTTGGCAACACTGGGTGGACGCGAGCGAGTTCTGAGAGGAGAAGGGGATGTGTGTAGCAATGCTCCCTCTCGGCTGTGGAGTCCTGTGAGCAAAAATCCCACTTTTGTGAGCTGCCGGCATTAAAGTTGTGAGTGAGGGACTTGGCCGCTGCATAAATCAGTTTGCTCTGGAGCCCTCCTTCCTGAGCTGAGACAAGAATGTGCGAGCCGGAGGCTAAGGAACTGTGAACTGGCTCGCACTCACTCAGCTTAGAGGGAGCACTGGTGGCGAGCCATCCCAGGCAAATGACTAGAAGCCCTTGGTGGAAACCACCGAGCCCTGAACTGGGCAGCCTGCAACCCAGCTCTCCTCCTGCCGCCTGCTCGCTGCCTCTCTGCCGGGGATTCTGCAGCGGTCAGGGAAATGGAAATGCATGCAAAGGAGGCCCCCCCTCCCCTGGTGGATGCAAAGCAGCCCTGGTCCCCCCCCCAGTGACCCTGGGAGGCCCATCCATCTTCCTCACCGCTGACACCTGCCAGTATGGGAAGGGCCTGGCACCATGAGGCTTGCCAGTGTGGTGGCCGCCTGCCTCCTCGGAGCACTGGTTGCTGCGGGGAGCTTCAACGGCACTCCCCCCTCCCATTTCCACCTGGCCGGGGATTACATCCTGGGGGGGCTCTTCTCCCTGCACGCCGAGGTGGTGGGCAAAGCACACCTCAGCAGCTCCCTGGTGCCCATCTGCAAAGAGTAAGTACAACAGGAGGGAGGAAAGGTGCTGCGGAGGGTTGGGAAGGGGGTGGGGGGGCATGCAGGGATGGGGTCGCGCCTGCCAAATTAATGGGGGGGGGGATCTGAGCTGGGGTCCGACTTGGCCTCTGCCACAGACTTACCAGGCTGGCCACACTCAATCTTCGCTCTCCTCTCTTCTGCCACATGGGAGGGGGTAATGCTGGCCTACCTTGCAGGGTTGTATGCAAGGAGTATGTAGAGCTCTTGTGTTTTGTAAAATAAGAATAATGTTAACTGCACTGGTTAAGGTTTTTGCTTGCCGTTTGTTTCCATACTCTCAGAATTCACCCAAACAACAGCAGCAACAAAAAGAGATTTTGTGGTCGCTGGAAGGAGGTCCCAGTCCGAGCTATAGGCTTGCAAGGACTGAACCCCCTGCGAGCCGGTTCAAACCAGGATTTGTAACTGGTTGCTAAAACTGACTTTTGTGCTGCAGGACTGAAAAAGTGGCAGATGTTACAAATTTTTTTTAAAGGGGTCTAAAAGGGACCTGGGGCCATGGTGGCTGCAGACCGGAAGGTCGGTAGTTTGGCAGTTTGAGACCTGAATGCCGCATGACGGAGTGAGCTCCCATCTCTGGCCCCAGCTCCTGTAAACCTAGCAGTTCGAAAGCAAGAAATTGCAAGTAGATAAATAGGTACCACTTCGGTGGGAAGGTAACAGCGTTCTGTGCACCTTGGTGTTTAGTCATGCCAGCCACATGACCACAGAAGACTCTTCAGACAACATTGGCTCTTCAGCTTGGAAACGGAGATGAGCAACACCCCCTAGAGTTGGATTCGACTCGTTTTTGAGCAAGGGAAACCTTTACCTTTACTGTTTGGTGTAGTGGTTAAGTGTGCAGACTCTAATCTGGGAGAACCAGGTTTGATTCCCCCACTCCTCCACTTGCACCTGGCTGGATGACCTTGGGCAAGCCATAGTTCTGATAAGAGCTGTTCTTGAGAAAGAGCAGTTTCTGTCAGAGCTCTCTCAGCCCCACCTACCTCACAGGGTGTCTGGTGTGGGGTGGGGAAGGGAAAGGAGTTTGTCCGCTGCTCTGAGACACCTTTGGGTAGTGAAGGGCAGGGTATAAATCCAATCCTCTTCTCTTCTCTTCTCTTCTCTTCTCTTCTCTTCTCTTCTCTTCTCTTCTCTTCTCTTCTCTTCTCTTCTCTTCTCTTCTCTTCTCTTCTCTTCTCTTCTCTTCTCTTCTCTTCTCTTCTTAAAAGGGCCCCAGGAAACTATAGGCCAGTCAGCCTAACATCTGTTCTAGATAAATTGGTAGAAACTGTTACTGAAGACAGAATTATTAGGCACACGGAAGAACAAAACCTGCTGAAGAAAAATCAGCATGGCTTCTGCACGGAAAGTCCTGCCTCACCAACCTTTTGGAGTTCTTGGGGAAAGTGAACATGCATGTAGACAACGGTGACCCAGTAGACATTATATAGTTGGACTTTCCAAAGGCTTTTGACAAGGAACCTCACCAAAGACTCCTGGGATAAGATAGCAGATCCTCTTATCTTGGGATAAGATAGCAGATCCTCTTATCTTGGGATAAGATAGCAGATCCTCTTATAGATTAAAAATGGGTTAAATTGCAGGAAGCAAAGCGTGGGAATAAAGGGACAGCCCTCCCAATGGAGGGAAGTGGGCAAATTGGTACTGGAGCCGATGCTATTTAACTAGTTCATAAATGATTTGGAACGAGGGGAAATGAGTGTCGTGGCCAAGTTTGCCGATGATACCAGATTGTTCAGGATGGTGAAAACCAAAGCGGATTGTGAAGAGCTCCAGAAGACTCTCTCAAAACTGAGTGAGCAGGAAACACGATGGCCAATGTAGTTCAGCCGAGGAAAGCGTAAGTTGATTCACATTGGAACAACAATAAAAAATCCCAACTTTAAATATATGCTGATGTGATCTGAACTGGCTGAGAGCGAGACTGAAATAAATCTGGGGGACGTAGCAGATAGCGTGAGGAAAACGTCGCCTCCGTGTGCGGCGGCAGCGGAAATGCGAACTCCATGCTGGGGATTATTAGGAAAGGGATAAAGGCAAGTGTTGTCATGCCCTCGTATAGATCTCTTGGTGCGGCCCCATTTGGAATACGATGTACAGTTCTGGTTGCTGTACCTCAAAAAGGATATCGCAGAGTCGGAAAAGGTACAGAGGAGGGCAACTGAGAGGATAAAAGAACCGGAGCAACTTTCCTGTTAGGAAAACCTGAACAGCCTGGAACTTTTTAGTTTAGTTTGGTTTAGAAAAAAAGATCATTGAGGGGGACATGATAGACGGACAGAAGAAAACGTGTTTTAATCACTGGGACATTAAATTGTGGGATTCACTGCCAGTGGACATAGTGACGGCCTTTATAAGGGGATTAGATAGATTCATAAAGGTGAGGTCTATCAGTGGCTACTAGCCAGGATGACTAAAGGGAACCTCCATGTTCAGAGGCAGTCAACCTCTGAATCTCAGAGCCAGGAGGCAACATCAGGGGAAGGCCTTGGCCTCTCTGCCATGTTGTTGGCCCTCGAGAGGAAGGAACTGTTTGGCCACTGTATGAGAGAAGGGATGCTGAACTATATGGACCACTGGTCTGATCCGGCAAGATTCTTCTGATGTTCTTAGAGGGACAGAAGCCAGCTGGGCTCTCAAACCTGGCATCCTGTAGCCAAGCCTCCTGGCTCAGAACTTAGCACTGAGGCAAGCCTGTCCTGGTTTTGTACCAGATCTATGGCCATGCCTTCCCTTTCCTCTACTCCCGAGGAACCTGAAGAATGTAAAGCTTTGAGGAGTACTGAGAACTCTCCCTTAGTGTGTATAACCCTGCCCTGCCTTATGGAACAGTTCCCAGAATGACGGTTAGATCTGTGTCCAGTCTTTAGCACAGATCAAGTGTGGGTTTACTTGTATGACCCACTTTTTAAAAAAACTCCAGTCCTTGCAGCCCTCCTGATGTGTGTTAGATGCTCAAAAGCCAGAGGGCGCACGCTCAGGATTGTGTAGGCAGAGGGCAAAGGGCCATTCCAGGGTCCCATCATGGCACATGTCCCAGTCTGGATCAGGCCAAGGAAGTCTGGGGTTCTTCACAAGACTCCCAGCACTGGGAACTGGGCAGTGGTCCTTAGGAAGTCCTTGGGCTGAGAGCCAGTTTGGCGTCGTGGTGAAGTGCGCAGATTCTACTCTGGGAGAACCGGGTTTGATTCCCCCACTCCTCCACTTGCACCTCGGCTGGATGACCTTGGGCAAGCCGTAGTTCTGATAAGAGCTGTTCTTGAAAAAGAGCCGTTTCTGTCAAGAGCTCTCTCAGTCCCACCTACCTCACAGGGTGTCTGTTGTGGGGAGGGGAAGGGAAAGGAGTTTGTCAGCCGCTCTGAGGCACCTTCGGGTAGTGAAAGGCGGGGTATAAATCCAATCTCCTCCTCCTCCTCCTCCTCCTCCTCCTCCTCCTCCTTCTTCTATAAACCGACAGAATCTGGTTGGTTGCTTTTCTGCAGACAAGGATGCTTGCGAGTCTGGAATGAATTGCCCCCCTCTGTGTCCCATCTGTCCCTCAGGTACAAGCTCAAAGGGGTGAGCTACAGTTACCTCCAGGCCATGCGCTTTGCGGTGGAAGAGATCAACAACTCCAGCGCCCTCTTGCCGGGGATTTCCTTGGGCTACGAGATGGTGGATGTCTGCTACCTCACCAACACCATCCACCCCGTCCTTTATTTCCTCTCGGATAACCGCTCCCAGCTAGAGATACAGACAAACTACACCCACTATCATCCCCGAGTCTTGGCAGTCATCGGTCCAGACTCCTCGTCGGCCGCTGTGGCTGCTGCGCATCTTCTGAGCCTTTTCCTCGTCCCACAGGTGAGGCGCTGCGTCTCCAGCGAGGGTGGCATTTGTGTGACAGATGTGTAGGGTTTACCAGCCTCTAAGTGGGCCCTGAGACCTCCCAGGATCACAATTGATCGCCAGACAACTGAGATCAGTTTCTCCTAGAGAAAATGGCTGCTTTGGAGGGGGGACCCGCCTAGGCCATCAGACCAGGCTAAGGTTCCTCGCCGCCAGTGTTCCCTCTAAGCTGAGTTAGTGTGAGCCAGCTCACAGTTTTTTTAGCACCTGGCTCAGACATTTTTGTTTTAGCCCAGGCAGGAGGGCTCCAGAGCAAACTAATTTATTCAGTAGCCAAATCGTTCGCTCACAGCTTTAATGCCAGTCGCTCACAAAGTAGAATTTTTGCTCACAGGACTCCACAGCTTAGAGGGAACATTGCCCTCCACAGGCTCCACTCTGTATTCTTGGTGCTTGGGGGGGGGGCAACAGTGGGAGGGCTCCTAGCGTCCTGGCCCCACTGCTGGACCTCCTGAGGGCCCCTAGTATTTCTGGCCACTGTGTGACACAGAGTGTTGGACTGGAGGGGCCACTGGCCTGACCCAACTTTGGCTTCTCTCTTATGTTCTTATGATGTTTGCTCTAAGAAGGGCAGAGTCAGTTTCTGAGAGGCCTGCTTTGGGAGCCCACCAATGGCTCCTAAGAGGTTCCCGCGGATGTCAGCCTGGCCCAGTTGCTGGCAATTTATTTATTTATCAGATTTATACTCCACCCTCCTGCTCTGGCAAGAGTTGTGAGTCTGTTGGGCTGGACTGGGCAAATCCGTGGTATCTCAGTCTTTGTGGGGGGGGGGGGGGGGTGACGCCCACCTGCCTTCGGTTGCCGTACTCTGCCTTGCTGTAAGAACCCTGATGGCTATGAAGTGCTTTTAAGCGTGATGTAGAATTGAGCCCGAGTATTTTTTTTAAATTATTTTTTAATTATTATTTTCTCAAGGAAAAAAAGGGTGGGGTACAGAAGGGGGAAAGGGGAGGGGGGAAATATAGATTCCTCGAGTTTGTTAAATATTATGAAGTGTTGTGTAAAAAGGTAAAATCAAATATATTACTGTTGGAGTTGCAAGTTGCTTACACTTCAGTCATTTCAGAGTTAAATGTTGTTTGTTAGGAAACAGGATGTTACGTTACATAATGTATTCAACGGAGGGAAAGTTTGTGGGAGTTGTTTATCCTAATGAAGTGAAATGCTTTGATCTAGCATTAATGAATTCACAAAGTTTATGGCCCTTTGTGTGAACCAAAGAGGAAGCTCTCTTCTAGAAGCCAAGACAGTTAGAAAGATGTAGCTGTTAGCATATAGTACTGAGAGTAACTGCAAGTATGTAACCTTTTTATTTTATTTATTTTATCCAAAGTACCTTACCCATGTTTTATTTTGTTTTATAGTAAAGATATTTTTCTTTTACTAGTGTGGCTCTTGTGTTTGCAATACGAACATCGATCTTGAATTTCAGAATCCCAACAATTACTAAATGCATTACATAATTCAAATATAAAAACAATTAAGAAAGCACCAGTTTTACAGAATTTTGGGTCAGATACTCTTTAAGAAATAAGCAAAAAAAAACTCTCCTAAAATTAGTAATAACATATTAATGATAAAAGAAAATACATAAGAACATAAGAGAAGCCAACACTGGATCAGGCCAATGGCCCATCTAGTCCAACACTCTGTCACACAGTGGCCAAAAATACCAGGTGCCATCAGGAGGTCCAGCAGTGGGGCCAGGACACTAGAAGCTCCCTCCCACTGTTGCCCCCACCCCCCAAGCACCAAGAATACAGAGCATCACTTGCCCCAGGCTGAGAGTTCCTATCTATACCTTGTGGCCAACAGCCACTGATGGACTTCTGCTCCATATCTATATATCTAATTCCCAATTGTGCCCCCTCTGTGTGGATATCTAAATCCGCACATCAAGGGCACCTGGGGGGCAGGGAGATGTTCCTGCACATTTGGGGCAATCCCCAGATGTGCAGAAAAATCTAAAAACTGTAAAAAACTATAGGGGGGATACTTAAATCCCCCCAAAAGTAAAGGAGTGTTCCCTGCACAGGCGCAGGGAACGCTCTGAGAATGGCTTCACTGCCGCTGCCGTGGGGGGGGGGGACAAGGCTTGGCCGGCTGGTGGCTGTAAACCGCTCAGCCCTCGCTGCTGCCTGGGGAGGAGGGAGAAAGTTTGGCGGGCCAAGCTCAGGCCTTGCCACCACCGCCACTGCCGCCAGGGAGGAGGGAGGGAGAAAGCTTGGTTGGCTGAGTTCAGGCCTCGCCGCCGGCGCTGGGGGGGACGGAGAAGGCTTGGAGGGGCGCGCGCCTTGCCGTGGGTGCCGGGAATGGGGGGGCAGGGGAGAAGGCTCACCTGCGGCTGCTTCATTCTCCTCCCGTGGAGCTTCTCCCCCCCCCCCGTGAGTATTGCGGGTCCCCCTTCTTGTGCTTATCTAATTCCCTCTTGAAGCTGTCTATGCTTGTAGCCGCATGTAGCCGCCACCACCTCCTGTGGCAGTGAATTTCATGTGTTAATCTTTAACAGTTAATCTTTAAAACCTAAAAATTGTCTTAATTGTTTATCTAAATCTGAATTTTATTCTCACTGATTATTTATATGTTAATGGAATACAAAATAAAATATTGAAATTTTGATCAATATCTTCATAATCTTTAATGTAATATTCAAATAATGCCAGAACTAAAAAGAAGAGCCCGAGTATTGATTAGTTGCAGTTTGGAGATGCAGCCAAAAATGGGGGTGGGGGGAGAGAACAGGAGAGGCCTGGGTGCTCTGCAAGGTACGAGGAGCTCTCCCAGCTTTCTCAAGGGCTGTAAATCTTGGGCAAGTCACTAGTCCTCAGCAGTGTTCCCTCTAAGTTGAGTTAGTGTGAGCTAGCTCACAGTTTTTTAGCCTCCGGCTCACAGATTTTTGTCTTAGCTCAGGAAGGAAGGCTCCAGTGTTCCCTCTAAGCTGAGTTAGTGTGAGCTAGCTCACAGTTTTTTAGCCTCCGGCTCACAGATTTTTGTCTTAGCTCAGGAAGGAAGGCCTCAGTAGCTGCTTCACAGTCGCGATGGCATCTATCACCTGCATCTCTTGCTTTTTCCCGGTCTTCTGCTTGGCTCCCTGCCCCTTCCATGCAGCAAGGTCATTTTAGACACTGGATGGAAGGGTCTTATGCCGCCTCCCCCCCACCCCCATGCTGCTGCTGCTGGTGGTGATGATGATCAGAGCTTTTTCCCCCCCTGGAAAAAGAGGTGCCAGAACTCTCAAGAGGGAAACGAAGGAGAAACCCACAGGATTGTTCGAAACCCTTGTTTAAATTTAATTTTTAAAATTGTAATATTGTTGTGACATCACAAGTGACATCAGGCTCCCCTGGTGCCCCTCGTGAACTTTTAAACATTTTTTTGGAGAATTTTCTTTTCATGAAGAGATTTCAGAACTCTGTTCCGGTGCGTTCCCTCAGAATAAAAGCCCTGTGTGTTTCAAATGTGAAGTGGATGTCTGCTTCCCAGCCATCCTGCTGATTCATGGAGCCTGGCCCTGACGTCCCCACTGCGGCCTTTAGACCCTACTCCAGCCTCTCACCCCTTTATTTCTCCCTCATCTTATGCAGCATCTTCTCCTTCCCCAGTGAATGAGAAGTAGGCCACTTCTGCCTTTTGGAGAGCACCTAGCACAGTGTAATGGCTGGCAGCAGGAAAAGGAAGGTTTCTCCCAGAACATTCCTTTCAGAGGGCTGCGGGAGAACAGCAAGATTTGAGTCCAGTAATCTGGGAGAACCAGGTTTTGTTCCCCGTCCTTCCACATGCAGCTGCTGGGTGACCTTGGGCAAGCCACGATTCTCTCAGAGCTATTCTCTCAAAAGCAATCCTCGAAAGAGCTCTCTCAGCCCTATCTACCTCACAGGGTGTCTGTTGTGGGGAGAGGAAGGGAAAGGAGATTGTAAGCCGCTCTGAGACTCCTTCGGGTAGTGAAGGTCAGGGTATAAATCCAACCTCCTCCTCCTCTGCTTGCTTCTTCCTCTTCCTCGTCTTCTTCCTCTTCCTGTTCACTACTGGACTTGAATCTTGCTTTCCCGGAATGTTGTCTTCAGCACGGAAAGATTCAGACAGTGATTCTTCGGAAGTGTAGAGCTGAGCCTCTGGAGAATCCCCATTTTAAAAAGAAGCCAGGTTTCAGTTCTTATCTGTCTGGAAAATTTCCTTCCCCAGACCTGCTTGAGGCTACTGACAATTAAAACAAGACCAAGGAATGAAGATAGTGAAGCCATGCCATTAGAAAGTAAAAAAATCAATGAAACAAATCAAGCCAATAAAACAAATTCGGGTCATGGAATCCAGCTTGTCCCAACGCAGAATAAAGTGCAGAATTTTGATTTGATTTAACGCAGCCTGCACACAACTCCGACCATAAAGGGACAAGCAGCACAAATGAGCCCCACGTTAGTCAGGGACGGAGCGTGTGCCAGCCGGGTAACCACGACCGGGATGTAGGGCGGAGCAACACAGAGCCGGAGAACTATAGCTACTGCCTTTGCCCACTGTGTGTGGGGTTTTTTCCCCAAATTTTTCTGCTTTTTCAGCTTTGTGTATATTTTTTGTTAGCTATGCATGTTCTCTGCTTTTCACTGCAGATTTTGTAGACTGTATTGCACACCCCGCCTGTGTTAAATCATAGTTCTTGTGCAATTTGTATGTACAATACGCCTCATTTATAAATATAAATGCTGATTTATTAATGCACAACTGGCACTGGAAAACAGTATATTTTATGGGGGCCCGTTCATCACGAGGGCACGGAAAATCGTGCAAACCTAAAGAGCCAGGGGGTAAAATCGCATGGATACCTTCTGCTAGGGGAGGTGCTCCTCTCCAGCAGGGGGAGCCCTCACGTGATACAGGACACTCTTTAAGGAAAGTGCCTCTGCTTGGGGAATGGCCGCCCAGGATTCAACCCTAGGGCACGGACAAGGAAAACCAAGGCAGAGGTTTTGGAGTTGAAATAGTAAGGATGATGCATTTAAAATGACCCCTAATCTGCATTTGGATTCCTGCTCCCCATACGGTGGCTATCATACAAATTAATATCCAGTCAAAAATAGAAGATTGAAGTCAGAATGAGGAGGAAGATCTTCTTTTAATTGCAATGAAATATGGAAAACAGTTAGGCCAAAGGACCCATCAAAGTTGACTGCTTTCCGAGCCCAATCAGGAAATACATGAAGTTAAATACTTAATATGACATCATCATGAGAATAATATTCAGAAGGCATAATTGATTGCAGAAAATTAAACAACATTTACATAAAAATCTCCTTATGGGTCAAATGTAAGAAAGGTGTGTCTGTGCAATAACGTCACGTATTTACTTGACCTGACCTAAGTCGTATCGGCCCCGGCTTGTTCTCACCCAAACAAAGGTGTTTTTCTCTGATACCAAGTAAAAGATCCTTTTTGACCCAGACACTATGAAGTTGTAACCTAAACAATTAGAACCATGAACCTTCTTCCTTCTTCTGTACCAAAAGAATGCTATTGTCTTGTCTGTTAACATTAGTTGGAAAAATACCCTGACATACAAGGAAGAAAGGCCTTCTATAGAACAGGCCTTCATTACTTCCCCTTAAAATGTTATTTAAGAATAAATCTATAAAAACCAGAGAAATATGAATAATAATTATAAAAAGGAAAATCTACATAGTCCCAATTGAGAAGAAAAGGTTTGGGGACGCGAGGCGCTCCAGGCCTTTCCATTCACCCTTATTCATCCTAACAAATCCTTCTCCCCTCTTGCTTCCAGGTCACCTACAGCGCGACCAGCCAGGCCCTGAGCAACCCCAAAGTCTTCCCCGTTGCTTTCCGCACGATCCCAAGCTCGGAGCAACAGATCACGGTCATACTCCGCTTGCTGCGGAGGTTCCGTTGGAACTGGGTCATCGTCCTCTCCAGCGACGACGACTACGGTCAGCAGAACATGCAGGCGCTGCGGGCCCAGGCCTCCTGGCCCTGCATAGCCTTCCAGGAGATTATCCCGGTCCAGACGACAAACCAGGAGGACCGCGGCATCCGGCAGCGGATGGAGGGCATTGTCAGGAAGATTGTCGGGAGCACGGCCAAAGTGGTCATCGTCCTGACCCTGGAGCTGCCTCTCCCGGCCTTCTTCCAAGAGGTCCTCCTGCAGAACGTCACTGGCCTGGTGTGGATCGCGTGTGAAGCCTGGGCCATCGATCCGTCCTTGCACAGCATCGCCAACATCTCCAGCATCGGCACCATCTTTGGGGTAGCCGCACAGGATGTGCTTATGCCAGGGTTTGCTGACTTCCGGGTTAGGTCCCCCTCCAGCCCAGCAGAGGGAGCCAGAGAACGGGATGCAGCTGAAACTTGCAACCAAGTCTGTGACCAATGCCTACCAAAAATGTTGCTCTATGACAAGATACTCCGGGGGACGGGGAACCGCATTGACTTCAATGTCTACTCCGCAGTCTACGTTGTTGCCCACGCCTTGCACCAGCTGCTGGACTGCAACAGCCGGAAGGGGTGCCGGAAACAGAAAGTTTACCCTTGGCAGGTGAACCCCCTGTGAACACTCCCATGCGCTTTCTGCGGGGAATGTTACATCTTGAACTTGCATTCATTCATGCTACAGAAAGTGCCATTGGTCTCCCATGCCATGGGTGGACTATGGGCTCCAGATAAAGAAAGAGCCCTGCTGGATCAGACCATCTAGTCCAGAATCTCACTGTGGCCAACCTGGTGCTCAGACAGGGGCACAGAAGCCAAGGCCTCCCCTTGACAGTGCCTCTTAGCACTGGTTTCCAGAGGTGTACTGCCTCTGGAAGGGGAGGTTCCATTTAGCCATAACCACTAATTTGGTGTAGTGGTTTGGTGTAGTGGTTAAATGTGCGGACTCTAATCTGGGAGAACCAGGTTTGATTCCCCACTCCTCCACATGCAGCTGCTGGTGTGACCTTGGGTCAGTCACAAGTTCTCTCAGAGCTGTTCTCTCGAGGGCAGTTCCCAAGAGAGCTCTCTCAGCCCCGCCTACCTCACAAGGTGTTTGTTGTGGGGAGGGGAAAGGAGTTTGTAAGCTGCTCTGAGACTCCGAGTGAAGGGCGGGGTATAAATCCAATCTCTTCTCCTCTTCTCTTCTAATACCCATTGCTGGAGCTCTGCACCATGAGTTGTCTTAATCCCCTTCTAAAGGCGTCAGTGCTCAAGGGCCCCCATGGCATCTCATGTCAGTGGACACTGCATGCCAATTAGACGTTGTATGAAGAACGCATCTCCAGTCATTAATTTTTTTAATGGCTTCTCACATTTAATTTGCCCTGACCTGCATTATCCAGGCTGGCCCTATCTCATCCAATCTCAGAAGCAAAGCAGGGTCAGCCCTGGTGAGTCTTTGGATGAGAGACCACCACAGAATGGTCCAGGGTTGCTATGCAGAGGCAGGCAATGGTAAACGCCCTCTGCTCAGCTCCTACCTTGAAACCCCTCTGGGGTCGCTCTGGGTTGTCTGTGACTTGACAGCACTTAATGCATCTGATATTTAATTAATTAACTGATTCCCTTTCTCCCTCACCATTCTGCCAAGGGCCCCGGGTGGCCTACGTGGGTCACTCCCATTTCGTCTTCTCTTATAACCCTGTGGGGCAGGTTAGGCTGCAAGCAATGCTCCCTCTAAGCAGTGGAGCCTTGTGAGCAAAAATTCTACTTTGTGAGCTACTGGCCTTAAAGTTGTGAGCGAGCGATTGGGCTGCTGCATAAATTAGTTTGCTCTGGAGCCACCCTTCCTGAGCTAAGACAAAAAATGTGTGAGCCGGAGGCTAAAAAACTGTGAGCTAGCTCACATTAACTCAGCTTAGAGGGAACGCTGGCCGCAAGAGAGAGAAACTGGCCCCAGGTCACCCAGTTCTCTGTTTCTGTAATCTTAGTCCTATCACATTGTTCACTGGTTGTCTTGTTGCTGGGCCCATAACCTGTTGAGCGAGGTTATTCTAAATTAATTTGCGACAGAAGTGTGCGGTCTGGTTTCTCTTCAGAGTGCATAAATCTTTCGCCTTTCGCCTGCACCGTTTTATATCCTATAATTAGCCTTGTGTCAATGGGGAAGGCAAATGTTACCTTAAAGACAAATAAGTAGGGATTTGAACTTGGGTCCCGCCGGTCAAAGACTGCCTCTACCTGCTGCCCCGTGTGTGTGAAGTGTTGTCAAGTCACAGCTGACTTATGATGACCCCAGGAAGCGGTATTCAAGGCAAGTGAGAGGCAGAGGTGGCTGGCTATCACCTTCCTCTGCAGAGTCGTCCTTGGTGGTCTCCCACCCAAGTACCGACCCTGCTTAGAATTCTGAGAAGATCACACTATCCCACACTGCCCCCTACTGGTGCATATTATACGGTCAGGTAGTTCGTGGAGGGAGAAGTAATTTTGGAAAGTAGCCCCGAGTTCCAAAAACACAACACCTCTCTTTCTTCCGTAGCTGCTGCAGCAGGTGGCCCAGGTGAAATTCACTCTGCGTAGCACCACCATCCGCTTTGATAAGAACGGAGACCCCCCGTCTGGCTTTGAGGTCATCCAGTGGCAGTGGGGAACCCCTGGCTTTCCTTTTAAGCAGATTGCCGCCTATGACCCCGTGAAGAAGGAGCTGGACGTCTTTACGGGAGCCATCACTTGGCACACGCCCAACAACACGGTCAGTTTTTTGTGCCGGGGGAGGGGGCGGTACATGGAACATGTTGGAGACTTGTGGCAAAAACTGAAAGTGCTCTTGGGGGTTGGGAGCAGGAGAGGCTTCCATTAGGGTGACAGAGATCCAATCAGTTTTTCATATGGGAAAGGCTAGCGTGGGACTAGGCATGGTGGCCTCCAGGTGGGACTTTGGGGATCCCCTGGAATTACAGTTTATCTCCAGACTACAGGGAGCCAGCGTGGTGTGGTGGTTAAGAGCGGCAGCCTCTGATCTGCAGAACCGGATTCGATTCTGCACTCCTCCGCATGAAGCCGGCTGGGTGACCTTGGGTCAGTCACAGTTCTCTCAGAGCTCTTTCAGCCCCCAAAATAAGTCTAGCTCACCACCTCGTGGTGCATAACGCCAAAAAAAAAATGAGTTTAAGGCTGCCAGACAATCTTCAGATCACCTGCCTATACCACGCACAATGCCATACAATAATTATTATCCAGCCGACAGAGATCAGTTCTCTTGAACAAAATGGATGCTCGGAAGGGTGGACTCTACAGCAGTGTACGCCACTGAGATCCCGGTCCTCCCCAGGCTCCACCCCCAGATCTCCGGAAGTTTCCCAACCTGGATCTGGCCACCCTCCCTCCCTATCCCCGCTGGCAGCCAGGGAGACCTGTGTGGCGTTCTGCATTGGCAGCTGTTCACTGGATTCCTCAGGCCCTCGTTGGCTCTCCAGCCTGCCCTGGGGGCCCGTGAGTGAGCCCTCCTCCTCCTTAGCAGCCCCCCCAACATGGGAAAGGAAGAAGAAGAAGAAGAAGAGATTGGATTTATACCCCTCCCTTCACTACCCAAAGGAGTCTCAGAGCGGCTGACAATCCCCTTTCCCTTCCCCACCCCATAACACACCCTGTGAGGCAGGTGAGGCTGAGAGAGCTCTTTTGAGGACTGCCCTTGAGAGAACAGCACTGAAAGAACTCTGTGCACAGTACTTGTTGTATGTTGGCATTAAAGCTGTGAGCAGGTGATTTGGCCGCTGCATAAATTAGTCTGCTCTGGAGCCCTCCTTCCTGAGCTGGGACAAAAACGTGTTAGCTGGAGGCTAAAACACTGTGAGCTAGCTCACACTCACTCAGCTGAGAGGGAACACTGATTCCCTGGTGTGCTTTGACTGGCAAAGAGGGCCACCAGGTGCCTGCTTTTAAGTAACTCTGGATGGAAGGCCCAGGCCAGCCCGATCCGGTCAGATCTTGGAAGCTAAGCAGGGTCAGCCCTTCTCAGTACTCGGATGGAAATCCACGAAGGAGGCCCAGTGCCGCTATGCAGAGGCAGGCAAGGGCAAACCACCTCTGAACACCTTTTGCCTTGAAAAACCTAAGGGGTTGCCATAAGACGTCGGCTGCCACTCGAGGGCACTTCCCACCACCAGTGTTCCCTCTAAGCTGAGTTCTTTAGCCTCCGGCTCACACCTTTTTGCCTCGGCTCAGGGAGGAGGGCTCCGGAGCCAACTAATTGATGCAGCGGCCAGATCCCTCGCTCACCACTTTAAGGCCAGGAGCTCATGAAGTAGGATTTTTGCTCACGAGACTCCACAGCTGAGAGGGGGCCTTGCCTGCCACCCCCCCCCCCTTGTCCCACTCGGAGCTCTTTGGAGAAGGGCCGGCTGAGGAGACGCTGGGTGCAGCTGGCTGGGGGTGATGCAATCCCTTGAGCCAGGCTTGAATTGGGGAAGCCTTCATGAGTCCTTCGCAAGGGGCCCAAAGTCCTCCTCTGGGAGAGGACCCGGAGCAAGAGTTAATGTCTGAAGGAGCCTGAGTTGGAGGCTAACAAATCTGGAGCGAAGGGCCGGAGCGGGACCTGGGCCCATCATGGGTGTCGCTCTCCTTTCCAGGCTCCCAGGTCCGTCTGTTCAGAGCAGTGTGAGCCGGGCCACAAGAAAAAGCTCATCGGCAGCATGGCCTGCTGCTTCGAGTGTGTGCCGTGCGAAGCGGGGACCTTTTTCAACACGAGTGGTAAGTCCCTTCCTTCCTTCCTTCCTTCCTTCCTTCCTTCCTTCCTTCCTTCCT
>NW_015167061.1:973179-977524 GCF_001447785.1 Gekko japonicus
CTCTCTCTCTTTCTTTCTTTCTTTCTTTCTTTCTTTCTTTCTTTCTTTCTTTCTTTCTTTCTTTCTTTCTATTACAGAACAAAACCCCACTCGCCTATAGATTTCCATTTTATACCAGTCCTTTACATAGGGTTGCCAACCTCCAGGTGTAGCCTGGAAATCTCTCAGAATTGGAACTGATCTCCAGACGACAGAGAGATCAGCTCCTCTGGAGAAAATGGCTGCTCCGGGGGGTGGACTCTGTGGCCTTGTACCCTGCTGAGCTCCATCCCCTTCCTGCACTCCCAGCCCTGTCCCAGTGCTCATTAGATGCGTCACCCTGTTGATGGCATCGACCGACACTGTCTAGTCCTCCTTGAGTCTCAACGAAAAAGGCAGGGCCTTGTCTTTGGCATTGCAACCTGGAACGGGCAGCGCAAGAGTCTGTGTTTGACCAAAGAGTGGCTTAGACTAAAGAGCCAGTTGTGGGCTGGGAAATCCCTGGAGATTTTAGGAATGGAGCCTGGGGTGGGCCAGGTTTGAGAAGGGGCGGGGGCACGTTGGGGTATCATGCCATAGAGGCTGCCCTCCAAAGCAGCCATTTTCTCCAGGGGAACTGATCTCCGCCATCTGGAGAGCAATTGTAATTCTGGGAGATTTCCAGGCAGCGTCGGAATGCTGGCAACCCTACAGGCCAGAATAAGAAGGTTCCAGGACCAGGGAAACCCCTTTAATCCCCTGGCCTCCGCAGAGCTGGTAGCTGCAATACCACCCTTGGCCACTCACTGTGGTGGCACTGCAGAGCCCCGTTCTGGTGGGATCGAGGGCCTCGGGCCCTGCTGGGACATCCTGAGGCCTTACTGGCATCGCGCTGAAGCTGACCTTTCTTTTTCTTTCTTAAAATTAATATTTTATTGAATTTTAACATTCATTGTTACCAGTATACTACAGTAATACTTATCACGATCATATAAATCACAAATCATGACTGAGGCTTCAGTTGATACCAATACAATAGAGTCAGTGTGTAGGAATGAGCACAAACATTCAAGAATAAGAAGACACAGAGCACAGCAGCTAGCGTCGAGGTTTTACCATAAATCTAAATCATCTATAACTTTATGGATTTCTTGTTGGGAGGCCAAATACTCCAGGATAGGTAGCCAGAGAGAGGAGAAGGTAGAGCGTGAAGAAGGTTTATTAAAGTATGCCAGATTGTCCGTGAGTTTGGCCACAATATATAAGCGCCATATCTTTTGATGCCATTGTGAGAGGGTTGATGACTTTGTTGGCTTTGTGACTTTGTCACGGCAGTGGTGTTTCTAGCCGCCTAGAGCAATGGAGATACTCTTTCCATATGAGAACAGGAGCCATCCTTGGAGGCTTAAGCAATGCTCCCTCTAAGCTGTGGAGTCTTGTGAGCAGAAATTCTACTTTGTGAGCTACTAGCATTAAAGCGGTGAGCAAGCGATTTGGCTACTGCATAAATTTAGTTTGCTCTGGGGCCATCCTTCCTAAGACAAAAATGTGTGAGGTGGAGGCTAAAAAACTGTGAGCTAGCTCACACTAACTCAGCTTAGAGGGTACACTGGCCGCCCAAGCATTCAATCAGGAGTGTTCTGGTGTGATATTGAGGTCTATACTAAAGGTAAAAGTAAAGGTTTCCCTTGCTTGAAAGCCAGTTGAATCCGACTCTAGGGGGCGGTGCTCATCTCCGTTTCCAAGCCGATGAGCCAGTGCTGTCCGAAGACGTTTCCTTGGTCATGTGACCAGCAGGACTAAACACCGAGGCGCACGGAACGCTGTTACCTTCCCACCAAAGCGGTACTTCCAACTTCTTGCTTTCGAACTGCTAGGTTGGTAGGAGCTGGGGCCAGAGACGGGAGCTCACTCCGTCATGCTGCACTGGGGTCTCAAACTGCCGAACTATAGACCTTCCAGTCTGCAGCTCAGCATCTTTAACCTCTGAGCCACCGCAGCCCTTGAGGTCTATTCTAGTGATGACCTTTTCTGCATTTTGTTTTGCAGATAATTTTATTTGCCAGAAGTGCCCGCCGGACATGTGGTCTGATCCAGGACAAGAGCATTGCTTCAAGCGGCTGGTGAAGTACCTGGAGTGGGACGACCTCACCTCCATTCTACTCATCTTCTGCTCGGCCTCGGGCCTCTCGATGACGCTCGGGATCCTGGCCCTGTTTCTCCGTTACTCTGAGACCCCGGTGGTGAAGTCCGCCGGGGGCCGGCTTTGCTTCCTCGTGATCGCCACCCTTTCCGTCGGCTTCTGCAGCATCCCCTTCTACATGGGCGTGCCGACAGAAGCCAAGTGCCTGTGCCGCCAGACCATCTCCAGCCTCTGCTTCACCGTCTGCGTCTCCTGCATCACGGTCCGCTCCTTCCAGATCATCTGCGCCTTCAAGATGGCTTCCCGGCTGCCGGCGGCCTACGACTTTTGGATGAAGCACCACGGGCAGCAGGTCTTTATCGGCGTCGTCTCTGCTGCCAAGTTCGTTCTCGTGGTGGCCACCGTCTACATCCACCACCCGCCGCTGGCAGAGCCCACCGTGAGCAGCGACCCAGCCGTGATGAACCTCATGTGCAACACGAACTATAAGTCCAATATGATTGGGCACAACATCTTCGACATGGTGCTGTGCTTCCTGTGCTTCTGCTTTGCCTACATCGGGAAGGCGCTGCCGAAGAATTACAACGAGGCCAAGTACATCACCCTGTGCATGACCTGCTACTTCAGCACCTGGGTCGCCCTCTGCCTCGTGAGGTCCCTCTTCGAAGGGATGGTGGTGACTGTCTTCGACGCGGGCACGGTGCTCACCAACCTCCTCAGCATCACCGTGGGCTACTTCGGTCCCAAGTGCTACGTGATCCTCTTTCACCCTGAACGGAACACCGCCGCTTTCTTCCAGACGGCCATCCAGAGCTACACCATGAGGCACGATTAGGGAGACAGGGTTAGAGGGGCTACGCTTGGACCGTGGAGACATACACACGCCCCACCGTGACGTTTTCTGGGTGAACAGGTGTCAATCCCACACACTCCGCTCAGCCTATCTCACAGGCAATGCTCCCCCTAAACTATGGAGTCTGGTGAGCAAAGATTCTACTTTGTGAGTTACTGGCGGTAAAGTTGTGAGCGAGCGATTTGGCTACTGCATAAATGAGTTTGCTCTGGAGCCCTCCTTCCCGAGCTGAGGCAAAAAGGTGTGAGCTGGAGGCTAAAAAGCTGTGAGCTGGCTCACGCTGACTCAGCTTAGAGGGAACACTGCTCACAGGGTAGTCGTGAGGATAAAAGGGAGGGGAGGAGTCATGTACCTCTGAGCTTCTTGGAGGAAGGATGGCATAGCAAACCTGCCAGAGGGACAAAGAGATGCAGATGGGCACCTGATTATTTGCATGTCCAGTCTGTGAGATTAGATGCGATGGGTTTTTTCCAGCTGATGCGGAGCCATGTTTTCGTTGCTTTCCAAGAAATTTGCATGAAGCCAGACTTCTGTTGCTTTAAGTCCGCGGTGGGGTCACGTTTGGAACGCCACGCGATTCTGTTCACTACATATTGTAGCACCGGGAAAGGGGCAGAACATGGTGGGGCAGACGTCCCAGGAGCTGGGGCGCCCTCCCTACGAGGAAAGGCGAAAGAGTTGGGGGACTTTTCTAATTTAGGAAAAAATGACCGGGGGTGGGGGGGTTAGATATTTGTAGTGCTTGGAAGAGTCTGGAGTGAGGAAAGAGCGTCTTTTTACGTGTTCTGTGTCATTACAGTAGATCTCGAGCCTCCTTGAACCACAAGGAAAGACAAAGTATAAATGTTTTAATAAATACATTTGATCAACGAAATTCTTCAGCAGTTATGTGGACATAAAGGGAGGCTTGCTGGATCATGCATAGATCGTGCAAAGAGGTCCACCATGGCTATTAGCCACAAGGTATAGATAGGGGCTCTGGGGCAAGTGATGCTCTGACTTCTTGGTGCTTGGGGGGGGGGCAACACTGGGAGGGCTTCTGGAGTTCTGGCCCCATGGGTGGACCTCCTGATGGCACCTGGTATTTTTGGCCACTGTGTGACAAGAGTGTTGGACTGGATGGGCCATGGGCCTGATCCAACATTGGCTTCTCTTATGTTCTTATGTTTGGGGCAAGTGATGCTCTGTCTTCTTTGTGCTTGGGGGGGTCAACAGTGGGAGGGCTTCTAATGTCCTGGCCCCACTGGTGGACCTCCTGAGGGCACCTGGTATTTCTGGCCACTGTGTGACAGAGTGTTGGACTGGGTGGGCCTTTGGCCTGATCCAACATTGGCATCTCTTATTTTCTTATGTTAACACTCCAGCATTGTGTTTTCAGTGGTGACCAGAAA
>NW_015167061.1:977534-989277 GCF_001447785.1 Gekko japonicus
CCGGTCTCCTGGTTTTTCTGCTCCAGCAGCTGGTAGCCAGAGGTGTACTGCTTCTGAACATGGAGGTTCCACTTGTGTTACCAAAGCTTAGAGCCACTGATAGACATAAGAATTTTGTTTAAGCCCTTTAAAAAACTAAGATTCCGGCCATGGCTGTACCTTGTGGCAATGAATTCAATACAGGAAGTTCATCTTTTTGTGTGTGTGCGCGCGTGCGTGCTCTGCCCTGAATCGTCACTTGATCAATTCAGTTGGATGATCCTGGGTTCTGGTATTATGAGAGAGGAAGAAAAAATGTCTTTCTCTCAATTTTTCCCACCCTGTGTTTTTTATTAACCTTTGTGGTTGCGATGAGCATAAGAGCTTCAGAAGAGCCCTGCTGGACCACACCAGTGAGGGTCCATCTAGTCCATCATCCCGTTTCACACAGGGGCCAACCGGTTCCTCTGGAGTGCCAACAAGAGGGCAGAGAGGCCAAGGCCTTCCCCTGAGAAGAATCTCAGAAGAGCCCTGCTGGGTCAGACCAGTGAGGGTCCATCTAGTCCAGCATCCCGTCTCACACAGGGGCCAGCCAGTTCCTCTGGAGGGCCCAACAACAGGGCAGAGAGGCCAAGGCCTTCCCCTGAGAAGAACCTCAGAAGAGCCCTGCTGGGTCAGACTAGTGAGGGTCCATCTCGTCCAGCATCCTGTCTCACTCAGTGGCCAACCAGTTACTCTGGAGTGCCAACAAGAGGGCATAGAGTCCGAGGCCTTCCCCTGAGAAGAACCTCAGAAGAGCCCTGCTGGACCAGACCAGTGAGGGTCCACCTAGTCCAGCATCCCGTCTCACCCAGTGCCCAACCAGTTCCCCTGGAGGCCCAACAACAGGGCATAGAAAATTTTAGAGAAGCAAAAGGAAATCCATCTTAAACCCTGTGCAATTTGCTACCAGGAGATATGGTGGTGACCAGAGAGGAGAGAGTGGGAGTGAAAAGAAGGCGGCTTGAGGCAGTCTCGGTGCCTTGACTTTCTGGGTGGCCAAAAGGCACAAACAAGGGAACAGGAAATGCTCCACCACCACCCGTCTCTTCTTGGCCCCTGCAGTTGTGTTAGATGTCCCAGCTGTGGTTCTGGGGTCCAGATTTTTGAATTCATTTTGGAAAGTGTCCCTTATGCTGATCGGGGGCGAGGAAAGCAAGTGTACTCTGTAACTTTTAGACTGCATGCAACTTCTCTGCAGCCAATTTGGTGTTGTGGTTAAGAGCGGCGGACTCTAATCTGGAGAACTGGGTTTGATTCCCCACTCCTCCACTTGCACCCGGCTGGGTGAACTTGGGCCAGTCACAAGTTCTCTGGGAGCTGTTCTCTCCTGAGCAGTCCTCGAAAGCTCTCTCAGCCCCACCTACCTCACAGGGTGTCTGTTGTGGGGAGGGGGAGGGGAAGGAGATCGTAAGCCACTCTGAGACTCCAATCTCTTCTTCTTCTCTCCTCAAAGAGATGCAGTACACATGTCACGCTGGCATCTCTTCCTCGGCACCAATGATTTCACCCTCCCTGCTCAGTTTCACGTGGGGCATGAAAGACAGGATGCTGGGGTTTGTTTATGTGGAGGCTCACCTGGTTCCATTGCCCTGGGGTAGCTTAACCAGGTGAGTTTGTCTTGAGCTCGAATGAACAACTACCTTTAAGCCTCGTTCCAATCCCAGCAGAGATGGAAAAAAGGGCGTGACTGGATGCCTGTTTTCTCTCTGGATGAAGTGCTGTTCAGGGCAAGGCCCCCTTATGAACAGGGAAGCTCGGAACAGTAATTCTTTACAGAGATGCAGGGAGCGACTCCTCTTAAGGCACTCCAGAAGTTGAGCCTTTTTTTTTGGTTGCGATTGCATCTTGTTTCACTTCAGGAAAAGAAAGTGCTTCCGAGCGATCAGAAGTTCTGGGCAAGCCTGTGACACCGTGTCGGCCCGTCTGCTTTCGGTTAGAAGCTCGGCATGAGTCTAATGGGCAAATCAAACTGTCTGACGTTCCCCTCGTTAGATAAGTCGTTATTATTTCAGGCCCGACGGTGATGTGTGACGCGACTTGGACGGAGCCCAAAGTTGGGGTTTTTCTGTCCCCCCCCCCCTTGGCCTATTCTGCTCAAGGTGGTAACACAAACCGCATGGGAAGCGTGGAAGCAACGCGTGGGGGGGGAGAATGGTGGGAGGGGGGGTTGCACAGGATGCAAACAAGTGTTAAAATGCTTTGAGCTGCTCTCAGCTCTCACCTGGCCGGCACACTTCACACTCAGGGCAGACTCCCACGACCAAGGCAATGTTTGTCAAGACTGAAGCCAGAAAATAGGAAGAACCTTGCAGGATCAGACTAAGGGTCCTTCTAGCCCAGCATCCAGTTTCCAGCCACATGCCTCCGGGAAGCTCCAGAGCAGACCAAGGCCGCCTCCACCTCTCGCCCCCTCCTATGTCTTCAGCAAAAAGCTTTCAGAGGTACACTGTCTCAGAACATGGAGGCTCCATCATCAACCCAATAGCGGCTGCCAGACCACTTAAAATATAAGAGGAGCCCCTGCGGGGTCAGTCCAATATCCCATCTCTTCAACTGTCAACCTCCTCAGCGGGGAGGGCAGGGTATAAATTGAATAAATAAATAAAAATTAAAAGAGGTGCTTCTTGAAGGCCAGCGAGCAGGATCGATAGGCGATGCTCTTTCCTGTTGTTTGCCCCAGCAGTTGGCATTCAGAGATAAACTGCTCCTGTACTTGGAGGTTCTATTCATAATGACCGCAGCAGTGCTTTCCCCTAGTAGAGCCTCTTGCTTTGGGGGTTGGCTTCTTGCATCGGGGAAAGCCCCAACACTAGTGGAACAGAACTGCTGGATCCGGCCCATGTAATGAAGCATCTTGCGTCCAACTGCAGCAGTCAGATGCATTTGAGAAACCTACAAGTGGAGCAGAAATATTCTAACCCTGTTGTTTTCTCCATCATCTTGTACTTGGGTAGACTGCCTCTGTGCACGGGCTTTCCTTTTAAGCGTTATGACTTAGGAGCCGCTGATACTGTATCAAGGTATTACACAGGAATATATAATATATACAACAACCCGTCAGACTCACCCAGCTGGATCAGATTCGAGAAATCACATCAGGAACGATGCCCTGTGTCTAGTGGCTGCCGGGCAGGCCTCAGCGTGAGCTCTTTGTCCCGTCCTTTGGCAGAACGTTAATAGTCCAATAAATAGTACAAAAAGTCTTGAGTCCAGTCAGGCACCTTTAAGACCAGCAGAGTTTAATTCTGGGTCGAAGCTTTTGTGTGCACGCACACTCCAGCAGATACAGTGAAAACAAGACTTCCCCACTCCTCCACACCCAGCTGCTGGTGTGACCTTGGGTCACTCATAAGTTCTCTCAGGAGCAGTCCTCAGGAGAGCTCTCTCAGCCCCGCCTACCTCACAGGGTGTCTGTTGTGGGGAGGGGGAGGGAGAGGAGTTTGTAAGCCACTCTGAGACTCCAGGTAGTGAAGGGCAGGGTATAAATACAATCTCTTCTTCTTCTGCATGTAATGCTTGAAGAAGTTTTGTTTCACGATATCTGAAGAAGTGTGCATACACTCAAAAGCTTCTGCCCAGAATTAGACTTTGTTGGTCTTGAAGGTGCCGCTGGACTAGAACTTTGTTCTGTGGCTTCAGACCAGCACGGAGACCCCCCTGAGTCCAATAAACAGTTTTTGGATCAGCTCTGTCCAGTTACCATCCCCCCCTTAGTGTCATATCACCACTTGGGCTTTTAAAATACGCTGAAACGCCAGCTTCCCTCCCCTCCCACCTGACAGCTGCCCCAGAAACCTTTTCTCCCCTCCACAGGCTTCAGAAGAGGGTGAAAGAGCAGGCAGCGAGACCTATGGTGCCACACCACGACCGGACAGTAGATGGTGCTCTTTCACTCATCTTCGGCCCGGCCTTGCCGATTCTAGGCCGCTGTTCCTGTCTGAATTGGTGTGTGCTTGGGGAGGGGCCAGACCAGCCGGAAAGGTGACCCGTGCTCCTGGGCCCCAGGTTGTGCCACATGGAAGCATTGCAGCTGGTCCATCATGGCGCTGCAGGGCTGAAAATTCTCCCTATTGTTGTTTGATCATAACACAAGAGAAGCCAATGTTGGATCAGGCCAGTGGCCCATCCAGTCCAACACTCTGTGTCACACAGTGGCCAGAAATACCAGGTGCCCTCAGGAGGTCCACCAGTGGGGCCAGGAGGACACTAGAAGCCTTCCCACTGTTTCCCCCCCCCCCCCGAAGCACCAAGAATACAGAGCATCACTTGCCCCAGACCGAGAGTTCCTATCTGTAAGGTAAAGGTAAAAATTCACTTGCTCGAAAGCCAGTCGAGTCCGACTCTGGGGTTGTGGTGCTCATCTCCGTTTCAAAGCCGAAGAGCCAGCGCTGTCCGAAGACATTTCCGTGGTCATGTGGCCGGCATGACTAAACACCAAGGCACACAGAACGCTGTCACCTTCCCACCGAGGTGGTACCTATTTATCTACTTGCAATGTCTTGCTTTCGAACTGCTAGGTTGGCAGGAGCTGGAACTAGAGACGGGAGCTCACTCTGTCATGTGGCAACTCGGGTCTTGAACTGCTGAACTACTGACCTTCCACAGCCTGCAGTTCAGCGTCTTAACCGCTTGAGCCACCACAACTCTATCTGTACCTTGTGGCTGATGGAGTTCTGCTCCAGATGTTTATCTAATCCCCTCTTGAAGTCATCCATGCTTGTAGCCGCCGCCACCTCCTGTGGCAGTGAATTCCATGTGTTCATCACTCTTTGGGTGAAGAAGTACTTCCTTTTATCTATTCTAACCCGACCGCTCAGCCATTTCATGGCGTGCCCACGAGTTCTTGTATTGTGAGAAAGGGAGAAAAGTCCTTCTTTCTCCACCTGCTCTATCCCACGCGTAATCTTGTAAACCTCGATCATGTCACCGCCTCAGCCATTGTTTCTCCAACCTAAAGAAAGGTCACATCATCCCTGTCAGATTTGTCTGTTCCTGCACTAGCCTACCAGATCCTCCCAAAAGACCAGGGCAGGGTGGGGCAGGGTGCAACTGGAGAACCCAGTGATAGACAAAGTGGGCAGGCTATGGTATCAGACCAGGGGCGGAGAGACCCAGGTTCAAATCGTTGTTCAGCCTTGAAGATCCCTGAGCCCCTCACACGCCCTTAGCCTCACCTACCTCACAGGGTCATTGTGGGGACTAAATGGAGATGGGGAGAACCACGTACTCCACCTTGAGTGCCTTGGAGGAAGGTGAGGTAAAAATACGGTCACCCCACAAGCCTCTTAGCTGCTTTGCTACACTGGTTCTTGAAGGACAACCCTGTCTCCCAGGGATGGCCCTGACGGTGCAGCAGCCTATGCCACCTTCCCACCGTTCCAGTTTAGTGAATCCATGGTGTAGACTTCACAAACAGTAGACTAGGTGGCAAGTAGATGTTGGTCTGGACTGTTTCATGACAGAATCAATGCTCCCTCTAAGCTGTGGAGTCCTGTGAGCTACTGGCCTTAAAGTTGTGAGCGAGCGATTTGGCTGCTGCATAAATTAGTTTGCTCTGGAGCCATCCTTCCTGAGCGAAGGCAAAGGGGTGGGAGCCAGGGGCTAAAAAACTGTGAGCTAGCTCGCACTAACTCAGCTTAGAGGAAACACTGTAAGGCTACTCTTCATCTGGTTCTGGCCCTGCAGTTTTAATGCTCCCTCTAAGCTGTGGAGTCTTGTGAACAAAAATTCTCTTTTGCGAGCTCCTGGCATTAGAATCATAGAATGTTAGAGTTGGAAGGGACCTTGCAGGTCATCTGGTCCAACCCCCTGCACTCTGCAGGAGCACAACCAAAAGATAGCCCTACAACATACCCGAAAGATGGTTGTCCAGCCTCCACTTGAAAACATCCAGCGAAGGAGCATCCACCACCTCCTGAGGCAGACTGTTCCACTGCTCAACCACTCTGACGGTCAGGAGATTTCTCCTGCTATTTAGCTGGTGTCAACTCCCTTGTAATTTTCACCCATTTGATCTAGATTTGCAATCCGGAGCAAGAGAGAATAGATCTGCTCCATCTTCTGCATGACAGCCCTTCAGATATTTGAAGGCTGCAATCATGTCCCCTCTAAGCCTTCTCTTTCCCAGGCTAAACAGACCCAACTCTTTCAGCCTTTCCTCATAAGACTTGGGTTCCAGCCCTCTCACCATCCTGGTTGCCCTCTTCTGGACACGCTCGAGCTTGTCAACATCCTTCCTAAAATGTGGTGCCCAAAACTGGACACAGGACTCCAGGTGAGGCCTGACCATAGCAGAATAGAGCGGAACTACCACCTCCTGTGATCTGGACACAAGGCTTCTATTAATGCATCCTAAGACTGCATTAGCTTTCTTCACAGCTACATCACACTGCAGGCTCATGTTTAGCTTGTTGTGAGCGAGACATTGGGCTGCTGCATAAATTAATTTGCCCTGGAGCCATCCTTCCTGAGCTAAGACAAAAAGGTGTGAGCCGGAGGCTAAAAAACTGTGAGCTAGCTCACACCAACTCAGCTTAGGGGGGAACACATGTCCAAATGCGCTGGGGGGGAAGAGTTCTCATGCGGGCTTCTTCCTGCCTTGCTAGCTTTCTGTGTGAAGAGACTTTGCTTTGTTTCCCTTTGACAGCAGCCCTTTGTCGTGCGGTTTTCTCACCTGCCACGGTGTGGCTCCACCCGCAAGCAAGGCGCCTTCCTTTCCCTGCTCTTTGTGTGGACTTGGCCCCAGACCTACTGGAGTCAGCCTGGAGTGTTTGGGGCAGGCGTGCTACAGATGTGAACCACCTCTGCCACTGCAGGTGTTGAGCAGAAATGTGGGGCTCTGCAAAGGCCCCGCGGCTGACCAAAGAGAGACCCCTCCCCGTGCCAACTCCCAGCCACCCACCAGCGTGAAGATCTGGGATTTCTCGGTGCATCTCTCTTCTCTCCAGACACGTAGGTAGGGGATCCTGGTCGGTGGCAGGCATCGCGGGGGCGGGGGGGGGGGCGGAGGGAGTGTACCTACCCCCACATTTCTCAGGATCCTCCGGGGAGGCCTTGTCTGCGTCCTCCTGAGTTGGAGCCAGGAAAGTTTGAGAAGAAGAACAGGTGAACGGCGCTGGTTTGGCCTCCTTGCCAGCACATTCCAGCTCCCTCCTCTCACGCTTCTCTGGGGAACCCCCCAAGAGATAAATTATCTGCAATTGTGTTGAGGCCACGAGGTTGGTTCACATGGCAGAAGATGAGATGGGGGGGGGAGAGAGAGAATTCTGGCCCCCGAGAAAACCACAGGAAAGTTGGCCCAGGGATGGCTGCGGCTCGAGAAGGAAACCTGACGTTGGCTCCATAGTCCCCCTGGTGACCGCCGCTGATGCCTTCGACGCACCAGCTGTCTGCTGGCAGTCCTGTTGGCCGCCTTGAACGTGGTTTTTCGCACGCTGGATGGGGAGCTGCAACCGGAGGTGGAAAGGGGCGAGGGCAGGAAGGGTGGAGGAGGGTGTCTTTCCAGCTCTTGGGCCAGTGCAGGCCTCCGGGAGGGCGACTCAGGCCCAGGTCCCTGCCCCCCTGAAAGGACAAGGGGGCAGCTCCGAGTGTGCGCTTACTGCTTTCACACACACTAAATAACCCACCTTCACTCCACTGTCAATGCACTTCAGCAATTGTCTGCGAGGGGATTTTGCTGTTTCACACAGTGATCTCCAAGTGAAAAGTGCATCATTCAAGGGGAATTAAGAGGCAGGCCCACTTTGCTTCACAGACAACCTGGGCAGCATTGCCAAAGGGGGCAACGTGGAAAATGCCAGCAGGGCACCAGGATGTACAGTTTAACCGCTGGATGCCAACGGTTCCATTTCCTCCTGGCTAATTTAAGCAGGGTTTCTGTGATCAATCATGTGGACTAGGAACTTGGTTCGTCGACACCTGTGATTCTTAACGGGGCTCTGTGGCTCCCCCAAGTTGCCATGGACAAATCTTGGAGGGGCTGGAGTGGAGAACTTGGGGGGGGGCATGTGGGTGTGTCTTATGCCAACATATCATAAACAGACCAATATAAATCCATTGGCCTGGCCTGGAGTTTCAATTTTGACGAGGCGAGAGTCTGTTCGCCTCCCCAGACCCTCCCTGGCTGTTCCTCCTTCTGCCTGAGCTCTTCCCTTGGACTGTTCCTTCTGACCTAAGGGCTTCAAGAGGCCCCCACGCCATTCGCCTTCCATAAGAATTATTTGTTGTTGTTCAGTCACACAGTCGAGTCAGACTCTTCGGGACCCCATGGACCACAGCACGCCAGGCCCTCCTGTCTTCTGTCGTGCTCCAGAGTTTGCTTAATTTATAAGGCCCTTTAAAAAAAACAATGCAGGCATTTTGCAGTTAATTTTATTCTCACAACAGTCCTGCGAGGCTGGTCAGTCTGGGTCTCTCCAATCGAAGTCTAGCCAGGGAACACCACAATGCACTGATCTCATGTTTGGAGGCCGGCAAAGGGTTGTGTGTGCCCATCATCAGGGCTGGTTTCAGATTTTGGGGGGCTCTGGGTAGACAGGAGGAGGGGGAGGAGGAGAAGATTGGATTTGTACCCTTCCTTTAACTTGGAGTCTCAGAGCAGCTTCCAATCTCCTTTTCCTTCCCCTCCCCACAACAGACACCCTGTGAGGTGGGTGGGGCTGAGAGGGCTCTTTCGAGGACTGCTCTCGAGAGAACAGCTCTGAGAGAACTTGTGACTGACCCAAGGTCACCCAGCTGGCTGAATGTGGAGGAGTGGGGAATCGAACCTGGTTCTCCCAGATTAGAGTCCGCCACTCTTAACCACGACACCAAGTTGGCCTTCTCAGTACCCTGGGGCCCTTGCTACCCACCACCAGGGTCTCCCCTGTGCCATCCTTTCTACCCGGACACCTGCACGATCTCCACCTCCCTGTGGATCCTTCTCCTACTTGACGCCCTCTCACCACCCGTGCTCAGTTGCCTGCACTATCTTCACACCCTTCCCCTGACCCCACTGGCCAGGAGATTCCGCTGGGAGCTCAGCTGCCACTGATCCCAGGTTGTGCCACCTCTGGGCACCACCCACATGCCCTTTCCTAATGACCCTGGCCAGGTGCAGACAGGTGGCAGGTGAGGTGGGTGGGGAGGGGGCAGTGGGCCCCACCAGAAGCCTTGGGTCCCCTGGCAGCTACCCCTCTTCATAGTACATCAACACCAGCCCCGCCCTTCAACCTCCAGTTGCCATCTTTAACCAAGGAGCTAAACTCTTGCTGTCCAAGTGGGAGCCAGTTTGGTGTAATGGTTAAGAGCACATACTCTAATCTGGGAGAACCAGGTTTGATTCCCCACTCCTCCCCACATGCAGCTGCTGGAGTGACCTCAGGTCAGTCACAAGTTCTCTCGGAGCTGTTCTCTCAGGAGCAGTCCTCAGAAGAGCTCTCTCAGCCCCACCTACCTCACAGGGTGTCTGTTGTGGGGAGGGGAAGGGAAAGGAGACTGTAAGCCACTCTGAGACTCCAAGTGAAGGGCAGGGTGTAAATCCAACCTCTTCTCTTCTTCAAATTGGCAGGCGTGATGTTTCTTGGAGCATCCGGGTACAAATCACGAGGGGCGTGGAGGGGACACTGCGGTCATGGCACAGAGGCAGGAGGCGGGCCCCGATCCACGGTGCCGTTGGCCTTTGTAGCGCCCCCTCAGGTCCTGCTCTTCCCTGCGCCATTTACTCAAGTATTTAAAATGTATCTAATGTTCCATCTGGGTTTCTATTTTTCATTCCCGAAAGATAAGCCATCTCTCTGCTTCTCTCTCTCCCCCCTCTCTCTCCCTGCCTCTGCGTAAACAGCACCCAGGAAATGACTTCCAAAACACCAGCCCCTTCCATTCCCCCCCCCCCCTTAATGGGTACCCATTTATGAACACCATCCAACCCTTCCTTCCCCATTCGCCTTTTGCATTCAGGGGGATGAAGAGTGCAAGCCGGCCTTTTCGCACACACCTCCCAGGGCCAACCGGGAGGGGAGAGGAGGAGGAGGAGAGGAAGAGATTGGATTTATACCCCACCCTTCACTACCCAAAGGTGCCTCAGAGTGGCTTACAAACTCCTTTCCCTTCCCCTCCCCAGAACAGACACCCTGTGAGGTTGGAGGGGCTGAGAGAGCTCTTGACAGAAACTGCACTTTTTTCAAGGACAGCTCTTATCAGAACCATGGCTTGCCCAAGGTCATCCAGCCAGGTGCAAGTGGAGGAGTGGGGAATCAAACCCGGCTCTCCCAGATTAGAGTCCGCGCACTTAACCACTACACCAAACTGACTCAAGAGATGAAGAAGAAGAGATTGGGTTTATACCCTGCCCTTCACCACCCAAAGGTGTCTCAGAGCGGCTTACAAACTCCTTTCCCTTCCCCTCCCCACAACAGACACCCTGTGAGGTCGGTGGGGTTGAGAGAGCTCTGACACAAACTGCTCTTTTTTCAAGAACAGCTGTGCCAGAACTACAGCTTGCCCAAGGTCATCCAGCCAGGTGCAAGTGGAGGAGTGGGGAATCAAACCCGGTTCTCCCAGATTAGAGTCCGCCTGCACTTCACCACTACTCCAAACTGGGAGAGGGCCCCCCCTCCAACAATGGACTCTCGAATTAAAGGAATTGATTCTCTAATCAAAGGAATCCCCGGCTCCTTCCCTGCAACTGCTGCCGCTTGGGGGCCCTGGGCTGGATGGGAAGTCGGGGGGGGGCCTTGCCAGTAAGTCAGGGGGCCTGGCCCCGAGGTGCCCCACTGTAGCTACGGGCCTGCCTCAGTCCTTCTCCTGCAACATGGACTCTTCCTCCCCCCGTCTCTAAACACAGGATAACAAAAGATTTGGCCTCCTCCCATCCACAGTTACAGTTATTACCTTGAGGAGTATGTTATCTCCCCCCCAACCCCTAAAGCTAGGAGGGCAGCTGAGGCAGATAGGGGTAGAGATCTCCCGTTATTACGACCAGCGTTCCCTCTAAGTTGAATTACTGTGAGCTAGCTCACCGTTATTTTTAGCCTCTGGCTCACACATTTTTGCCTTAGCTCAGGAAGGAGGGCTCCAGGGGCAAACTAATCGACGCAGCAGCCCAATCGCTCGCTTGCAGCTTTAATGCCCGTCGCTCACAAAGTGGAATTTTTGCTCACAGGACTCCACAGCTTAGAGGAAGCATTGGCTGGAACTTCTCTGAGTAGACACCCTCCTCCCCAAACACAGCACAACAAACACAGCCCACCCCTTGGAAAGGCAGCCGGGCCTGCCACGGATAGGCCAAATTGACTGATCAGGCTGTAGTGTTCCTTCCAAGCTGAGTTGGTGTGAGCTAGCTCACAGTTTTTTAGCCTCCGGCTCACACCTTTTTGACTTCACTCAGGAAGGATAGCTCCAGAGCAAACTAATTTGATGCAGGAGCCAAATTGCTTGCTTGCAGCTCAGTTTGGTGTCGTGGTTAAGTGTGCAGACTCTAATCTGGGAGAACCGGGTTTGATTCCCCACTCCTCCACTTGCACCTGCTGATGTGACCTTGGGTCGGTCGCAAGCTCTGGCACAGCTGTCCTTGGAAAAGAGCCGTTTCTGTCAAGAGTTCTCTCAGCCCCACCCACCTCACAGGGTGCCTGTTGTGGGGAGGGGGAGGGAAAGGAGTTTGTAAGCCGCTCTGAGACTCCTTCGGGTAGTGAAGGGCGGGGTATAAATCCAATCTCCTCCTCCTCCTCCTCCTCCTCCTCCTCCT
>NW_015167061.1:989336-998143 GCF_001447785.1 Gekko japonicus
AGTGCAGGGTGCTGTTTAAGTTCCTTCTCCTCCTCCTCTTCTTCTTCTTCTTCTTCTTCTTCTTCTTCTTCTTCTTCTTCTTCTTCTTCTTCTTCTTCTTCTTCTTCCAGGAACTCACAAAGTAGGATTTGTGCTCACAAGACTCTGCAGCTGAGAGGGAGCATCTCCAGGCAACAGAGACCAGTTCCCCGGGAGAAAATGGCCGTTTCGGGGAGGTGGACTCAATGGCACCATATCCCACTGGAGACGCACCCTTCCTCAAACCCCAGCCTTCTCAGGCTCCTCCCTCAAAACCTCCAGGTATTCCCCAACCTGGAGCTCGGAACCCTAGATGGGGGGGGGGGCGTGTTGGCATGTGCAGGAGGAGAGGGTGTTGGGGTGTGGGTGTCAGTGGAACCTGTCTAGCGAGGGGTATGAAAAAAGCTGCATTTTTGGACTCCCTCCTCCCAGCAGGCCTCTTTGAAGAGATGGGAGTTTCGCCTTCCTTGGCCTTTGGCTGCCCAGCTAGGGTGGCCAATGCTTGGGGAGGAGAGAGAACCCCGGCAGGGTATCATGCTGTACAGTCCGCCCCCCCCCCCCACAGCAGCCCTTCTTTCCGGGGGAACTGACCTCGGTCAGCTGTCCTCCTGGGAGGATGTCAGACTCCACCTGTGTTGCGTAGTGGGTTCGACCATGAAAGATCACGGATACGGTGTGATGCAAAGCATGGTTTGCTGAACACAACACGAACGTGCAAAAAACAGGCCAGGCAGCCCACTATATGCAGTATCAAGAGGGCACCCCTAGGTGCCACTGGAGGGTTTAAACTACCCGCCAATGTTCCTATGGGCTCCCCAAGGAAGAGTCCAGGCGCCTAGTCCCTATTGTTCTTAGGACCCAAGCACATAACGCTGCCGCCTAGTGGTGGTCAGCGGACATAACAACCTGGCAGTTGGGAACCCCAGCTTCAGCCCCCCCAGACCAGATGTGGCACAGGAACATGTCATTCAGTGCATGTTTTTTTGACAGATGCTTGGATGGGAGTCCCGATTCTACTCTGTGAGCTACTGGCTTTAAAGTTGTGAGTGATCGATTTCACTACTGCATAAATTATTTTGCTCTGGAGCCATCCTTCCTGAGCCGAGACAGAAATCTTTGATCTGGAGGCTAAAAAACAGAGCTGGCTCACATTAGCTCAGCTTAGAGGGAACACTGGGTCAGGGGGTGTGTTTTAAAACCCTCTTTCATGTGCCCCCCAAACCCTCCTAACTGATTTGTCCCCCTTGGGGGGAAACCTGCAGCAAACTGTTTGTTAGCAGTCACAGGGGGACTTTTGGGAATAGTGTGTGGGGGGGAGGATTCGACCTGTCGCTTCACAGGGGCTCCATGCAAGCGGCTGTTTACAAAGCAAATCTCTGCTGGAGTTTCTGAGGAGGTGTCTTTCACAGCCTTGCCTGGCTCGACCTGGGGATTTCCCCAGATATTGCCTGTATGTGGTCAAGCACATCTTTTCAGGCTGAATAACAATGTATAGCTAGTGTTTCCCATAGATTATCACAGGAATCATCACAATAACCCTGCAAAGTAAGCTGGTATCATTCTTACAAGTGTGTGTATTGGGGCGGGAGAGACTGAGGAGAAATCACTTGGTGAATTTGTACAAAGTTTGAGTCCAGTTTAATTCTGGGCATACACTTTTGTGTGCATGCACACTTCATCTGGTATTGTATCTGATGATGATGATGATAATACTACTTTCAATTAATCGCTTTCCCCAGTGGGCTCAAAGCGATGTACAGTTACACATTTTAGACAGGGGACTAACAGTGTTCATAGGGGATAGGGAAGACAACATATATTCATTTAATTGCTTACGCTGTCACTGCACGGTGTAAACGTCTTATGCCTCGGCTCAGTCATTTTCTGAACGGCTGCTTGTCGACCAGGCTTCAGGACGCATATGTCAAATCACCACACTGCCACCGCCTGGCCGGAAACATCCACTGCAGGGCTTTTTGTAGCCGAGAAGTTCTTCCGCCTTTTCCGAACCTCGACCAGGACGTCCCGACCGTCAGCTAACACCCTCCCACAAGGGAGATTGGTGTGCCCACCCTCTCTAAGGAGTGGTTCCCATTTTATCTATTCGCCGAAGCTTTCAAATCGCTGGATGGACGATGAGCTGGGGAAAACAGGCTGGCTGCTCACACCAGCGCGGGGCTCGAACTAACACAGTTCAGATGTTAAGACAGTGGGATATACCCACTGTGCCACCGCTCCCCCTGAAGATACATATCTAATGAAGTGTGCATGCACACAAAAGCTGATTGGCATCTGCTTGTAATGGGTGTGTGTGTGTGTTTTGAAACTACTATAACTTCTGGTGCCCTGCTGCTTTGGGCCATTCCTGACAAAAAACGTTCACGTGTCGTAGTTATGAACTACCAATAAACAGGATACTTCTTATGAAGCGCTGTGTGGTGTGATCTGACGCTCGAAGCCTGGCAGCACCCCTGCTTTGTGATCATGTGCAAAGGGCCATCAGGTTGCAGCTGACTTACGCTGACCCCTTGTGGGGTTTTCAAGGCAAGAGACATTCAAGAGTGTGGTTTGCCCTGGCCTGCCTCTGTGTCGTGACCTTGGACTTCCTCGGTGGTCTCCCATCCAAGTACTAACCAGGACCGACCCTGCTCAGCAGCCAAGAACTGATGAGATTGGGCTAGCCTCAGCCATCCCAGCCAGATAATCAGAAACTTTCTTTTCCTGGGACTCTGGACCCATGTTTCAGTTTCTGTCCCTGCGCAGTGCGATTCTGGCAGGGGCCATTTCCTGCAGGAGCGCACAGGAGCGGAGCTCCGGCAGTAAAGAGCCCGGGGGGGGGGCACATGCAACAAGCCCCACCCCCTTCTGCCAGCAGCCCTCAGTCAGAGCAAGAAGCAGCCAGGAAAGCTGCAGAGCCCCCCCCCCGGGGCCCCAGTGCAAAACAGTCCATTGGCACCTTTAAGACCAAGTTTTATTCAGGTACAAGCTCTCCCTCCTCTGCGAGGACAGATCTGCATGCCCCCTCCATAGCTAGCAATCCAAAAGAGTCCAGTGGAGCCTTCTGACACACTTCCGGTGATGTCAGGGGGTGTGGCATATGCAAATAAGTTATGCTAATGCGTTGTGCTAATGAACTCCTGCACCTCTTTTTCTATGAAATGACCCCTGGATTCTGGTATCATGGATTATGCATAGCCCTTCTTTTCTCCAGTGTGGATGGGGAGGGCTTTGGGAGCTGACACTCTAGTGGTGGATCGAGGCCACTCCCTACATGGGGCTTCTTCTCCTGTGGGTATTCCCTACGTGGGGAATCTTATCCTCTCCCCCCTCTCTCCATTTTAACCTCTCCCTGTTTCTGTAAGAGCCACCCCCGACAGAGAAATTTGCCCATTGGTAGTGGTTAAGACGCTGAACTGCAGACTGGAAGGTCTGTAGTTTGGCAGTTCGAGACCCGAGTGCCACGTGTCGGAGTGAGCTCCCGTCTCTGGCCCCAGTTCCTGCCAACCTAGCAGTTTGAAAGCAAGAAACTGCAAGTAGATAAAGAGGTACCACTTCGGTGGGAAGGTAACAGCGTTCCGTGCGTCTCGGCGTCTAGTCATGCTTCTCCGTGACCACGGAGAAGTCTTCGGACAGCGCTGGCTCTTCAGCTTGGAAACGGAGATCTGCACCGCCCCCTAGAGTCAGTTTTGACTGGCTTTCGAGCGAGGGAAACCTTTACCTTCACTGAGCACACTGGAGCATGGAAAGCTTTCCTCCGCCGGGTACCCTGGAGCATCGTCTGACCCACCTTCCAGTTTTCCAGCTGCCCGGCCAGATGCTTCCGACGAAACCTGCAATGCCAGAGATCTGAAATGTGCAAAAGCTGGTGGGAATTTGTCTGACATTCTTTCTTGTTGAAAGCGATTCATAAAATGGGAAGCTGTAAACAAAAAGGGTGTCTCGCTTCTCCGCAGCCTAAGAGATGCTTCAGTCAGACAGTCTCGGTTTTTTGGGGCTGAATCTGAGAAAAATAAGTGGGGTCTGGGGGTCAGCTCCAACTCTTGTCGCTCCAGACGGGATCTGATATCCTGGGCCAAGCCCTCCTCAAATTCTTTTCTCCCCCCCCCACTCCCGGGCCAAACAGAACCCCCCTTCCCTTCTCTCGCCCCCCCCCAGACCCAGGCTGGTTCTTCCCATCCCGCGCAGGATCCTCCACGCCTTTTAAAAATGCGCACGCACACACATCGGCGTGTTGATCGCATTTTCGGCTGGGTTTACACACACTCCTTTAATGGACAATAATGAATGAACAAAACCAATTAAGATCTTATCGGGGCTGAAGTGGACCTATTTAATTGTCTTTTCCTCCCTGTCGCCAAGCTACATCCCCGAGTGCGGGGGGGGGGGGAGAGAAATCTCCCTTGTGGTGCTTCTGGAACAATACGGTGTGATGGAAAGATCTTCTCAGTCCTGTTCACAAATAATCCGGATGATTCCCACCACCACCACTGCCAAAAGAAGAAGAAGAAGAAGAAGGGCAGCTTTGACAATGACCAGAGGCCAATAAAGCGCCATCTTTGCCATGACATCCTTTGAAGGGATCTGTCTCCAAGGCAGGTGATTGGTCTTTCTTGACTGGTTAACCAGCCTGGGTACCTCATTGGCTGGAAGACTCATCAAAGTTCGTCAGCTTTGGCCCAATCAGATCCCAGTTCCAGTGCTATTGCTGGATCCTGTCTCTGTCATTGTTACATGGCTGACTTCTGGATTAGACTGCTGCAATGTACTCTACATGGGGCCGCCCTTGAAGCCTGTCCAGCAGGAGGGAGTGTATGACACCTTTTCTTTGTCAAGGACACAGGTTGTTTACAATTTCCAAGCCCAATTCCGTGTTGGTTTCAATCATTTGAAGCCATAAACAGAGCCATTATAGTCAAAGTGTTGGGCTAGAGGCTGGAAGCCCTGGGTTCAAATCCCCAATTGCCAAGAAATCTACTGGATAACCTTACCTTAGTCATTCTCAGCCTACCCTACCTCATAGGGTTGTTGTGAGGACAAAATGGAGGAGAGCCAATTTGGTGTGGTGGTTAGGAGCGCAGACTCTAATTTGGGAGAACTGGGCTTGATTCCCCACTCCTCCACGTGCAGCTGCTGGTATGACCTTGGGTCAGTCACAAGTTCTCTCAGAGCTGTTCTCTCAAGGGCAGTTCTCTGGAGAGCCCTCTCAGCCCCACCTACCTCACAGGGTGTCTGTTGTGGGGAAGGGAAGGGAAAGGAGATTGTAAGCCGCTCTGAGACTCCGAGTGAAGGACGGGGTATGAATCCAATTCTTCTTCTTCTTCTTCTTCTTCTTCTTCTTCTTCTTCTTCTTCTTCTTCTTCTTCTTCTTCTTCTTCTTCTTCTTCTTCTTCTTCTTCTTCGCCAGTCACAGTTCTCTCCAAGCCCTCTCAGCCCCGCCTACCTCACAGGGTGTGTGTTGTGGGGAGGGGAAGGGAAAGGAGATTGTAAGCTGCTCTGAGACTCCTTTGGGTAGTAAAGGGCGCAGTATAAATCCAATCTCCTCCTCCTCCTCCTCTTCTTCCTCTTCTTCTTCCTCTTCTTCCTCCTCCTCTTCTTCCTCCTCCTCCTCCTCTTCCTCCTCCTCCTCCTATTCTTCCTACTACTCTTCTTCCTCCTCCTCCTCCTCTTCCTCTCCTCCTCCTCTGTATGCTATCACAAGCTCCTTGGGGAAAAGGGTGGAATAAAAATACACTAGACAAATTAATTGTTTTTGGGTCCAAAATACCTGAGCAGACTTTTGTTCCTTCCTGATCTCGAAGGCCCTGCTCAAGATTCTGTCTTTGGTGGGCGTGGGATTTGAAAGGGTGGTGCTGTTCTCATCCGTCCTCGGAGGTGTTGAGTCAGAGGGATCTTTGCCTGCACCAGGCCCCCCCAAATCCCCCCCCTTCTAAGGCAGCATATAAATGTACAGACTCTGATATTTGTGTGTGTGCGTTAAAGGAAAGACCTTGATACCCTAAGACAAAAGCGAGGGTGCCAAACTGACGTACTTTGCCAAAGAATGTGTTCGGCGTGTCCCCTCCCCTTCACCACTCATAATCCCACAGCACTAAGGCAGTAACAGAACGTCTGGAGACAGCATTCCGATCACCTCTGACTTCACAATCCAGCTATGAGGGCAAGGAAGGGGGGGTGGGCAGGAGAGAGCATCTCCCTGGCTGGGAGAAGAAGAGCGGAAAGGGGGGGGGGAGGATCGCCAGAGAAGGGGTTGGTCTGTAGAGGGTCCCAGCTCTGACAAGTTCGACGAGGTCTTGCCCAAGAAGCTTCTCGGCAGTGCCCCGACCTCCTCCCCTCCCCCCCTTTTTATAGAGGATCAAGTCTTAAACTAGAGAGTTACGATTTGTTTTGATTTCCAGAGCTTCACTTGGTTTCACACCATTCACAGTTATTCAGATTGTCTTCAACCAACCCCCCCCCCCACTCAGATAGCAGTTTTATATTTCCTGGATCTTGTCTCCTTCCTCTCGGGTTTCCATCGCAGTATTTGTTTTCCTGTACCGACTGGACCATGTCAGCAGCAGTTTTGTTTTCCCGTTCCCCCCCCCCCTTCTGTTGCAAAGTCTATGTGACTTTGCTGATTGGAAAGCGTCAGTGCCAGTCCTGTTATTTCCTGACTGTCTTGTCAGTTTCTCTCTCAGTTTCTCATGCCAGGCACCAGGACAATGAATGAATGAATGAATGAATGAATGAATGAATGAATGAATGAATGGTGTTTGTTCCTTTGTTGTTGTTCCATTTTGCTTTGGTTACCTTAATGCGGTTGAATTCCATCATTTTGATTGAATGCAAACCCCTGGGTCCAGATGGGTAGTGTAGACATGTCTTAAGATCAACCACAAGTTCACTGTTATATGTACTGTCTGTTCCCCACTGAAAAACAAAGGCATGTATAGAGCATGCTCCCTGGTTCAAGAACATTATTGCTCGGTGGAGTGATGACAGGTTTGGACCCCATGTGAAATATTTGCATTTTGGCATGCCCACAAGAAACAGGTGTGGGAGAATCTCCGTTGAGAAATAATTCCAGCGGAGTCGTGCAGGAGAAACAAACATACATCTTGTGGCACCTTTGGAAAAGCCTCTCTGGTCTTCGCTGAGTTTCCTTTGGCATCCCAGTGACCCTTTCCTCTGATCCGATGAGCCTCCGGTTCTTAAGATGATGCCTGCCCTGCCCAGTTATGCCTGCCGGTTGTGGATGATCCAATTTTAGCTGAGGATCGATGGACTGGAGTTCTGTCAAAGAGGCCCTGCTTGGTGCCCAGAAGGATCCTGAGTTTGGTTGGAACACTTTCCCTAAGAAGAAAGTTTAAAGCGCTTGGGGCTCTTTAGCTTGGAGAAATGACGGCTGAGGGGTGACATGATCGAGGTTTATAAGATTATGCACGGGAGAGAGCAGGTGGAGAAAGAAGGACTTTTCTCCCTTTCTCACAAGACAAGAACTCTTGGGCACTCCATGAAATTGCTGGGCAGTCGGGTTAGAACGGATAAAAGGAAGTCCTTCTTCACCCAAAGAATGATTAACACATGGAATTCACTGCCACAGGAGGTGGCGGCGGCTACAAGCATGGACGGCTTCAAGAGGGAATTAGATAAGCATATGGAGCAGAGGTCCATCAATGGCTATTAGCCACAAGGTATAGATAGGGGCTCTTGGTCTGGGGCAAGGGATGCTCTGTATTTTTGGTGCTTGGGGGGGGCAACAGTGGGAGGGCTTCTAATGTCCTGGCCCCACTGCTGGACCTCCTGCTGGCACCTGGTACCTTTTTTGGCCACTGTGTGACACAGAGTGTTGGACTGGATGAGCCATTGACCTGATCCAACCTTGGCTTCTCTCTTATGTTCTTATGGTCCCGGGCATCTCCAGTTCCAAGGGCTCTCATTAGCACGGCTGGGAAAGGTCTGGAACATGGGGGAAGCCACTGCAGCTGCGAGAACCTTTGCGGGCGAGGAGGCCCAATGGTCTAGGTAGCGATATATTAACCCGCGTTTATCCCATGCTGACTTGGGATGGAGCCTCTTGAGATGCTCATAGAGCAGCGAGGTCCAAGTCCAGCAGCTCCTTAGAAACCAGCAGGAGGCCGAAGTTGGTTCCTTATTCCCAGTTCCTCCTTCATGTCTTATTCACGAATTCATCCAAGAACACTAAGGAGAGTCGGAAAGCTCTGAACCCCAAAATAAGGTCTGGACCACCACATAGCATGTATCCACAGGTTCACAAGACTCCCCCCTTGGAGAGGATGTGTCCAGTTTCCTGGTCCAAAGCACGGTTCTTGTGCCAGCGGCTCCAAAGGCGAGCTTTTGAGGGTCAAAGGGAACAGTAACTGATGAAGGGAGCGTTTGACTCTTCGAAAGAGCAGATTAGAGTCTGCGTACTTAACCACGACACCAAACTGGCTGGAAGTCAGGGGGCCTGGGCTGAATGGGAAGTCGGGGTGGCGCCCCCCTCCCGAGAATCCCCACTGTAGTTATGGGCCTCAAGTGATCCACTTTGCGGAATGGGTCCGAGACAGTCTCCCACTTCTCCCCCCCTTTCGAGTCCTTCTCTGCCCTTCTTCCCCCCTCCATGTCCCCCTGCCCCCCCTTCCATTCCCACACCCCCTTTGTGCATCATCGCCCAGCTGAAACGAGGCCCGGGGCACAACGAATTGCCTGGGTATGTGCTGGGCATGGACTACAAACGAAGGGAGCTTGGCCCCGGCCGGCCAACGCAGCTGTGAGTCCGGGGTGAGAGGAAGCAGGCCGGCTTCACC
>NW_015167061.1:998202-1042106 GCF_001447785.1 Gekko japonicus
GACATCTGCCGGGCGGGGGACCCTGAGGGAGGTCTTGGCAAAGAGCTTCAGCGGAGGAGCCGTGTGCCTGGGCCACCCTTCCCTTTCCCACTGCTGGGCCTTCACGCCAGTGGAGAAGCACGGGGTTCGGGAGGCCAGAAGGGAACGCAGGGGAAACTGGGTTTCCTCCCTATCACGACCAAGTCCTGTGAGGAACGGTTGAAGGAGCTGGGTGTGTTCAGCCTGGAGAGGAGACGACCGAGAGGGGATAGGATCACCACCTTCAAGGACTCGAAGGGCTGCCCTCTAGAGGATGGTGCGGAGTTGTTTTCTGTTGGCCAAGAAGGTCAGACCAGAACCAACGGGTTGAAATTAAATCAGACGGGTTTTCAGCTAAACCTTAGGAAGAACGTCCTGAGAGTTAGAGCTGTTCCTCAGTGGAACAGGCTTCCTCGGGAGGTGGTGGGCTCTCCTCCTTTGGAGGTTTTAGGCTAGGTGGGCATCTGACCGTGATGCTGATTCTGTGAACTTAGGCAGATGGGGAGAGGGAGGGCAGGAAGGGTTGCCTCAGGGCTTAGTTCTTGTGGCCCTTTCTTACATGCCCAGGGGAATGCTGGTCGCCACTTTGGGGCCAGGAAGCAATCTTTCTCCAGGCCGGTTTGGCCACAGATCCTGGAGGCTTTTTGTCATCTTCTGGGCATGGAACAGGGGTCACTGGAGGTGTGTTTGGGGTTGGACTAGATGACCCTGGAGGTCCCCTCCAACTCTATGATTCTATGATTCTACAACTGATTGCTAGAATTCTGGGTTCAGGGCAGGAGGTAGGAAACGGCCAATTTCTTAGCATTCCCCCTGGGCGGAAGGGGAGCCCCAGCATTTCAGCTGCTTGCTAGATTGTCACAAAGCTCATTTCCAAGCAGCTGAACCCTTCGTCACCCCGCCCAGCTCCCCGGCCAGTCTGTCAAATGTTCGCCACGCCCAGGATCCATTGCAAAGTGTTTTGACGAAAGCTCAGCTGTGAGGCCGTGATGCATTTGGGGGAGCCCGAGGGCCACGGTTTCAGGGTACGGCTCACAGCAAGACATCGGCCATGAATTAAGAGGAACGCCAGAACCTGAACTTCTTGCAAGCAAAAATTGCCAGAGTTCAAGTCATCCAGCCTGGGCGCTCCTTGGCTTGGCGTCCAGGCCTGGTTCAAATAGTGGGGGTGCAGGGCTGGGTCTGACTTTCAACGTCTGCAAAGCCGTCGACTCGTCGGAGCGCCCTGGATCAATGTTACGTGCTCCTCCCCCCCCCCCGGAAAGTTCTCGCGGAACCGTTCTCTGGCCCCCGCTTATGCAGGCAATCGGCCCCGACCGGTGGGACATCTGCATTTGCTAGCGAACGGTGGATTAGAAATGAATAATGAATCCACTGGAGGAATAAATTGAATGCGCACCACGGAAATGAGCTGGAGCCGGTGCCAGGCTACCCGGAGATGGGAGCTACCAGATGAAATCAGGCCCACTTTATCCTGGCTGGCGCAGGAAGGAGCGGACTCGGGCGTCTTTTGTCCTCTGCAACTGGGTGATTCCCCCCCCCTTCTTGCCTGCTTATCTCAAGGTCACAGAGATTGAAAAGTTGCATTCACAGCTTCTCCTGCCACAGGTGGTTTCAAGAGGGGAATGTAACTGTACCACCAGGGGGCTGGGTTCAGGTTTAGCCATTTTTTCCCTGCTACTCCTCAGTTTCTTTAGGGTGGGGGGGTTGGACCCCGGAGCAAGACTGCCTGGGGCAGGAGAAGCCATAAATGCAGCTAGGTCTGGGTTCAAATTCTGCTGGGTTTGTGCACTTCCCCGGGCCTCTCTGCGCTGCAAACTAACGGAAAGGCATGGCTGTCGACTCAGTTTAAGGCCGGAGAGATGGATCTGCCATGTCTGGAGAACAGAAGACTATTTGTTGTTCAGTCGCACAGTCGAGTCCAACTCTTCGCGACCCCATGGACAAGATCTCGCCAGGCCCTCCTGTCTTCCGCCGTCCTCTGAAGTTTGCTCAGTTTCATGTTCGTTGCATCTATGACACTGTCTGACCATCTCATCCTTTGCCGTCCCCGTCTTCTTTGACCTTCAATCTTTCCCAGCATCAGGGTCTTCTCCAGGGAGTTCTCCCTCCTCATTGGGTGGACATAGTATTTGAGCTTCAGTTTCATTATCTGGCCTTCCAGGGAACAGTCAGGGTTGATTTCTTTTAGGATTGACTGATTTGATCTTCTTGCAGTCCAGGGGGACTCTCAAGAGTCTTCTCCAGCACCATAGTTCAAAAGAATCTATTCTTCGGCGCTCGGCCTTCCTTATAGTTCAACTCTCGTAACCATACGTGACTACTGGGAATACCATTGCTTTGACCATGCGGACTTTTGTTGGCAAGCATTGAACCAACTTCAGTCTGAATTGTGAAAAGGCCACATTTGGTGCTATAAAAATAATAATAGCAGGGCTGAAAGATTTGGGGGGTTGCCTTCTACAGCTGAGATCACACCTCTGGGTGCTCCTCTGCTGCTGTTGGTGTGCCTAGAGGCAGAAATGGGCCTGGATCAGGCGGCCGTTGCAGGAAGCCGAGAGTTGGGCTGCCGCCTTCCATTATTTTCCGTTCACTTGCAGCAGCTTGGGGAGGTAGGAATTTGGCTTAGCCGGGCCCCTTGGATTTGGTTGCCCGACTTCTAGTGGTGGGGGCAAAACCACATGGTGGGGAGGGGGGTCAGGATAGACCATGGGGAGTGCATCTGGGGGAGGGGCTAAGCTTGCCAGCTTCCAGGCGGGGCCCGGAGAGCTCCCAGAATGACAACTGATCTCCAGAGATCAATCCCCCTGGGGAAAACGACTGCTTTGACGGTCAGGCTCTATGGCATGATGATGCGCATCTTAGGTCTGTTCCCTCTAGGGTTGCCAGCTTCCAGGTAACACCTGGAGATGTCCTGCTATTACAATTGATCTCCAGGCTTCATCCTTTATGGCCTGTTGCTGGCCCTCCAGAGGAACCGGTTGGCCATTGTGTGAGACAGGAGGCTGGACTAGGTGGACCTGGCCTGATCCAGCAGGGCCCTTCTTATGTATTTAAGTAATGTCTGTGATGATAACGTTTTTTTATTCAAGCTTTGCTGCCGTTCCTACTGTAGACTCGCTTTCACACACACTAAATAGCCCACTTTCAATCCAGTTGGCAACTGGATTTCACTGTGTGGAATGGCAAAACCCACCTGCAAACGGTCGCTGAAGTGGATTGAAACTGCATTACTTAGCAGGTGTGAAAGCGCCATCTGGTTGTGCCCAAACCCAACATTCCCCTCATTAGCGGACCCTGGTTTGGGGCTCAGTTTGGGGCAGTGTGTGTGTGTGTGTGTGTGTGTGTGTGCAGGCCTCCAGTGTCTGCCTCCTGGCCCAAAGTTCAGTTCAGCCAGCCGACTTCTGCCCTGAGGTCATCCGCCTTCTCTCCCTTCTGGAACATTCCTTCCTGCTGCAGGGGAATCGCGGCCTCTGTGATTCATGCTCCGGAACTGGCGCTAATTCCTCCGCGACACCTGTGCGCATAGCTCACCCAGGAGCCTTGCGCCTCCCCCTCCCCCCCATCCCACATCACCAGCCACTTTCAACTGCGGCCCAAAACCTCAGCCTCCAGAAAGGGGAGGGGGTGCCAGCCCCCCCTCACCCCTTCGGCTGGCTGGGCCAGCGGCAGCAGCAGCTGCACAGGGAGTGAGTCTCATCTTTCTCGCCCGCCCGGGCCGAGAGAGAATCCTTCGCTAACCCTCTCACCCCCCCTCCTCGTTTTCATTACAAAACACCCATCAGGGCTTTGGCAAGCACTCCGGGCTGCCTCGCTTTTCCCGGGGTGGGACGGGGGCCAGCTGCCAGGCCTTCAGGCAGCCTGGGAAAATACTTCAGGACTCCAGTTTTTCCCTAAGACCCTGAAACCCGAGCGGCCGGCTTCCCTCCCTCCCTCTCCCCCCAACCCATTTCTCCCCTCCCTTGTTTTCCACCTCCCCAGAACAGGCAACATGTTCAGGGAGATTCTGGATACATCTATTTATGCTGCTCATGTGCAAAAATTAATATGTGGGGATTCAGTGCCTCACGATGGCCACTGGAGGAGATTCGGCAGGTTCGCAGAGGCCATGGATGGCTCCCAGCAACCCTCCTTTGCCCGCCTGCCCTGTCCCATCACCCCCTGTGGTCATAAGAACATAAGAGAAGCCAACACTGGATCAGGCCAATGGCCCCTCCAGTCCAGCACTCTGTGTCACACAGTGGCCAAAGATAGCAGGTGCCCTCAGGAGGTCCAGCAGTGGGGCCAGGACACTAGAAGCCCTCCCACTGTTGCCCCCCCCCAAGCACCAAGAAGACAGAGCATCCCTTGCCCCAGACTGCGAGTTCCTCTCTATCCCTTGTGGCCAATAGCCACTGATGGACCTCTGCTCCAGATGTTTATCCAATTCCCTCTTGAAGCCGTCCATGCGTGTAGCTGCCGCCACCTCCTGTGGCAGTGAATCCCATGTGTGAATCACTCTTTGGGTGAAGAAGGACTCCCTTTTATCCGTTCTAACCCGACCGCTCAGCAATTTCATGGAGTGCCCACAAGTTCTTGTCTTGTGAGAAAGGGAGAAAGGTCCTTCTTTCTCGACCTGCTCTATCCCACGCGTAATCTTGTAGACCTCGATCATGTCACCCCCTCAGCCATAGTTTCCCATCACTCTCTTTGTGTGCCCCCTTCAGCCTCCCCACGCTGTGCCTTGGGTTGCCAGATCTGGGTTGGGAAATTCCTGGAGAACTTGGGGGTGGAGCCCAGGGAGGGGAGGGACCCCAGCAGGGGAGACGGCCGTGGAGTAGTCCGCCCTCCTAAGCAGCCCTTTCCTCCAGGGGAACCGATCTCTGTCCCCTGGGTATCCGTTGTAATTCTGGGAGACCGGCAGGCCCCACCTGGAGGTTCCCTAGAACAAAGACCGTGTAATAGTTCAACATACGTTCAAAGGACTGAAACCAGTACAGAACAATTGTAAAGACAACACCCTGCCACGATAAAGTACAGTGCTACCTCAACACTGCTAGTTGCCCAAGTGTGGCAAAGTCCCCAGTTGGTACAGCGGCCTGTTCCGGAGTGGCTGATCTATAATTGACTAGGCTGTGGTCATCCCCGTTAATCAGTGACTGTGGTCTGTGAGACTGACTTGTTTAAGGCTTTGGTTCCCTTGATTTTATTTATTTATTTATTTATTTACATTCAATTTATATACCGCTCTAACCCCGAAGGGTCTCTGAGCGGTTTACACACATTTTCAGATTCCTAACTAGGGCCACATTCTTGTAGGGGGGTGACAGCCTACCGGCACCCAGGCAGCAGGGCTAGTTGTTCTTCGGCTCCTTCCGCACAGGCTTCGGGTGTCGGTGTTCTGCCTTTTGGGGTAGGTCTTCCAGTCCAGCGGCTTCCAGCAGGCTCCATCGTGGTGCGCGGCTCCGTGCCAGCCATAGCTCCGGCTCACGTCCTTACTGGCTCCGCCGCGCCGCCACATCACCGCGCCGCCACGACTCCGCCCACGCCGGACTCCGTTGCTCACTTGGGTCACCAGGCTGCTTGCTCACCGCACCGTTCTGCCGCCCCACCGCCGATGCTCCTGCTGCACACCTCCCAAGGAGGAGGGTGCCCCCTGCCACCTAGGGGCAGGTACACAATTTATCTACTTGCTATTTTTAATGCTTTTCGAACCGCTGGGTGGGCGGGAGCTGGGACTAGGGCCGGGAGCTCACCCTGGCCGCGGTGGGTCTCGAACAGCCATAGTGGCTGTTCATTGATGTTACATTAGCAGGCGTTTTACAGCCTGCGCCACCGCTCCCAATTGATTTATGCGGTCCTGATGGAGACTGACAAAACCCCTGCCGCACCGGAATAGGGCGCTGACCGCTGGAATCTTCCTGAACTTTTGTTACAAAGGATTCTCAGAGCTTTTTGTATCAGTTTTGGAGCTGAGACAGAAATGTGCGAGCTGGAGGCTAAAAAGCTGTGAGCTAGCTCACACTCACTCAGCTTACAGGGAACACAAGTTAGATTGAAATTGTGCTCTACGTTATTGTTGCAGTGTGTTGTCTTTATAATTGTTCTGTACTGGTTTCAATAATATGAACTCATATTGAACTATTACACGGTGCTTGTTCTACTGGACTTCTTTGTTCACTGTGGTTTGGTCCCTTAGAGTTATTGTTCGCCCACCTGGAGGTTGGCAACCCAAGCCAGGCTTTAAGTCCACAATGACCACCCTGGTTTCCTACTCCCCACCCCCACAGTGAGACTTCTGGCTCTCATGGGGCGATTTTGCATCGGCTTCTCCCTCCATTGTTTTGCGAAACCCACGTTGGAACAGAAATCCCCCCCCCCGGCATTCCATGCTTCTTTCCCTTTCTTTGATCTTCGGATTTTATGGTACCCTCCACACGGCATGCTGCTTTCACTTTCTTTGATCATTGGATTTTATAGTACCGTCTGCACAGGTGACTCTGCGGTCAGTACGGCGTTGCCCCGAGGTATTTGAATGTGGTTTGGAGCCGCGCCTTTTCCTCCCAGTTGAGAATATGTGGGGCGAACGCTAGGTGCGGAATCACCCCTGGCTGAAGCTACTGAGACACAGTGTTCCCTCTAAGCTGAGTTAGTGCGAGCCAGCTCACAGTTTGTTAGCCTCCGGCTCATAGGGTTTTTTTTTGTCTTAGCTCAGGAAGGAGGGCTCCAGAGCAAACTAATTTATGCAGCAGCCAAATCGCTCACTCACAACCTTAATGCCAGGAGCTCACACAGTAGGATTTTTGCTCACAAGACTCCGCGGCTTAGAGGGAGCACTGCTGGGGCGTCCTTTCCGTTGCTCTTCCCCAGGGCTGCAGAACCTTCGAGGCCCACCAGCCATTCCAGCCAGGCTGGTCGAGGGCTTACCCCCTTACCCACGCTCAGCTTCCCACTTCTTCCAAAACTACCCCGGGTCTCCCACCCTGGCAGGATAGCGGAGGACATCTATCCTATTTTTTTAAATGAGCGAAAGTACACCCATCAAAGCCATCCTCTCCAGGCTGGTTGCCAGAATCCTCCCACTCTCCCTTTTCCTGGCAACCAGAGGATCTCCCATCTACGCCCCCCTCTTCTGGGAACAGCACATCTGGCCGTGGCAAGGAGCAGTCGAAACTGGCGCGCCTCCAACCCTCTCCAGCTGGCACCGCGCACAGGGTTGCGTGGGGGAGGGGGGCTTTGGCACAGACACGCTCTGTGTGTGTGTGTGTTTGGGGGGGGATTAATGAAATGCTTCCTTCCACTTGGTTCTTTGCAGCGACTGGACGCAGGCCAGGGAGGCATCTTGGAAAGGGGGCGGAGGAGGTGGGAGGAGGGTGCAGGGCCTCCCTCGGTGGCTCGGAGAGGCAGGGGCACCTTTGGCCAGACAGAGAGGAGATTGCTCTTGGGCATGCCTGGAGACTAGGCACCCGTGGAGGCCCCTTGCCTTCCGCTTTTGCCCTGGAGATGACGTGTGCACCTGACCCCATGAGGAATGCTGGTTCCTTCACGGCTGTGGCTTGCCCCACCCGTCCTTCTGGGCGGGAGGTAGGGTGGTGTTAAGTCGCTCGCTTAACAAAGTAGTCAGAGAGTGATTCAGCAAAGATTCAGCTTTATTCATCAACTCGAACACAACTCCAACACGGATCAACATCTGGTAGCCAGAACAACTTTTCCATTGCAGCTGTCCTGCTTTTAAACTCTCCTGGCTAATGTAGCCACGCCTACTGTACATTTACCAACCAATAAGGTTGTATGCATAAGGACCAATCACGGACGTTTCCGCTCAGGGAGCTTGCTGACAAGTGATTGGTTGGTTCTTCCTGGGCTATCAATGCAATTGGATGGATTTGGATCCTAGCCCAGGACGAAGCTTAACATGACACTTCAACGATAGCAGCTATTGAATACATTACAGGTGGATAGCTCTGGATAAGTAAATTCCTGGAGATTTGGGGGTGAAGCCTGGAGAGGGTAGAGTTTAGAGAGTGGAGAAAACTCAGCAGGGGTGATTTGTGGGAATGGACCGTGGCTCAGTGGTAGAGCTTCTGCTTGGCATGCAGAAGTTCCCAGGTTCAGTCCCCGACATCTCCACTTAAAGGACCGGGCAGGAGGTGATGGGAGAGACCTCCAGCTGAGACCTTGGAGAGCCCCTGCCAGTCAGAGTAAGTGTTACTGATCTTGATGGACCAATGGTCTAATCCGGTATAAGGCCGTAATGTGATTTTAAGCTGAAAAATTGCCCTGGGGAAGTGTGTAAGAGAGTGCTACTGTGATATCACAGAGGCCCAGCCAATCAGGGCTCTTCATAGCCCTTTCTGTTTCCAGTGGGCAGAATTTGTTCCCCTGGCCCTCAAGAGAAGAGTGAACACGTGAGAACTGCACAGGGCATGAAAGATATGGAGCAAAGTGCCTGCCCTTTTTCAGCTACATCCGCGGGTGCCGACCATTGGCTATGATCCAGCGCCCTAATTCAGAAACTGTTTTCCATGGTAGGAGGCTGCAGTGAAGCTGCAGGAATGGTAGCACTACAAATAAAAATATAATAATAACGGCAGGATGAAGGCACGATCAGTTTTCCGAGAAAGCAGGGTGAAAGGATATTGGTTTTTAGGGGTGGCTAGAGATAAGGTTTTTTTGGTTTCTTTTCATGGTCTTTGGGAATGGTTTTGGGCTGCCCCTTTCCAGGGCTGGTATTGCTAATTCGTTCCTCTTATTAATTTTTCACATTGTTCATACAGTATTTATGTACACAGTAAGCAACATTAAAAAGGTATAATATACAGATAATGCTGATTTATCATCAGACAAACACCATGAAAAAGGCAGGAGAAATTTGGCAAAAATGGAAGAATCGCAGGCTGAATTTGAGCCAGTGCGTGTGTGAAATTCAGCAGCATCCTTGACTGGTTTTTAGCAATTGCTTGCTTTTCTGTGCCTGAATTTCTCAGGTCTGGGAAGGGGGGGGGACCTGTGTATGAGCCTGTAGATTGGCCTGTGTGGGAGTCTCCTCGGAAGCAAGCTATGCTCTCAGCCCCATAGAATGTTGCGGGCCCTGAGCCATTGGAGCTCTGAGCCATGGGTATACAGACTGGCGGCTAGAAGGCCCGTCTGAATGGGGGGGGGGGTTAGTCTCTGCAACAGGAGGAGGCAGCCGTTTGCAGTGAGGGGGGGTAATGAGGGGGTGTGGCATAGGACAGGGTGGGAATTGCTGTCAAGTTGCAGCTGACTTATGGAGATCCTGTTATGCTTTTCACGGGTCCAGAAGTGGTTTGCCCTTGCCCGCCTCTGCATAGCAACCCTGGGCTTCCTTGGTGGCCTCCCATTTAAGTACATAACTAGGGCTGAAAGAGAGCCAATTGACGGCTATTTTTTAAAAGATAATACATATTTAAATAACCGTAAACTGATTCTCTTTCAAGGATGCTCAATCACTCTCTGATCTTTCCCTTCAGGGACCCCTGATCCGTTTCTGAGGAATCTCCTGGATTTATTGGGCCCCAGTTTAAAAAGGAGTTGTGTGCTTTGCAGTCCTCCACTAGATTGGACAGTGATATGAAGGACATGATCTGCTGAGCTGTGCAGGATCAGGCCATCTAGTCGAGCATCATAAGAACATAAGAGAAGCCATTGTTGGATCAGGCCAATGGCTCATCCAGTCCAGCACTCTGTCCCACAGTGGCCAAAAACACCAGGTGCCCTCAGGAGGTCCAGCAATGGGGCCGGGACACTAGAAGCCCTCCCACTGTTGCCCCCCCCAACCCCCCCCCAAGAATACAGAGCATCACTTTCCCCAGACTGAGAGTTCCTATCTATACTTTGTGGCTAATAGCCACTGATGGACCTCTGCTCCATATGCTTATCCAGTTCCCTCTTGAAGCTGTCCATGCTTGTAGCTGCCACCACCACCTGTGGCAGTGAATCCCATGCGTTCTTTGGGTGAAGAAGTACTTCCTTTTATCTGTTCTAACCCGACCGCTCAGCAATTTCATGGAGTGCCCACGAGTTCTTGTCTTGGGAGAAAAGGGCTTCTTTCTCGACCTGCTCTACCCCATGCATAATCTTGTAAACCTCGATCATGCCACCCCTCAGCCGTCGTTTCTCCAGGCTAAAGAGCCCCAAGCACTTTAACCTTTCTTCATAGGAAAAGTGTTCCAGCCCTTTGATCATTCTAGTTGCCCTTTTCTGCCCTTTTTCCAATGCTATAATATCCTTTTTGAGGTGTGGCGACCAGAACTGCGCACAGTACTCCAAATGAGGTCGCACCATCGATTTATACAGGGGCATTATGATACTGGCTGATTTGCTTCCAGTTTCTCAGTGGCCAAGCAGGTGTCCCTGGGAGGACACATCAATGTCTCCACCCCTGCCACGTTACGGGGCATCTCTGCCTCAGCCCTGTGATGGTGGACCCAGCCCTCGCTCCCACCCACACAAAAGTGGATCAGCATGAGCCTTCTTTCCCCCTCTGCTTCCCCTTCAGTTAAGGATGGGGAAGGGCTTTGGCAGGAAAATGGAGCCCGGATGTGTGTCCCCCCCCCCCCCACAAAGGTGATTTGGGCGGAGAAAGGGCTTCATGTTCCTCTTCACACCTCCTGGCTAATTGAATTCACACCCCAGAAGCAGGAACAGTAGCGAAAGCTGATGTTTCTCTTGGGCCTACCAAATATTTCAATAGGCTGTCTGGAAAGCAAAACAAAAAAAAAGGTATTAGGTTTCCTTGGGAGCAGGTGGTGAGGACGGAGGGAGAAGACGGGGAGGAAATTGTGCCGCATCCAAAGGCCACCGTGTTTTTCTCATGCTTTCTTTTCTGACCCGGATGAGCCGTTACAGCGTTGCATTAGGAGTCAGAAGGAAGGCGGCTAGGTGAGGTTGTCCCCAAGTGTAATCTGTACAGATCCTGAGACAAGAGGTTTACGGGGGCCAGCACATAGTAACATGAAGCACACTTGACACGTGGCATTCACTTCTGCCAACTGTGGTGGTGACCAGTGACAGGCCAGACAAATTTGTGGGTGATAAACTCTATCCTTCGTTATTAGCTGAATGGAACCTCCATGTCCAGAGGCAATCTATCTCTCTCTTTTTTAAAGTACCCGGTTGGGTACACTTTTATTACTTTTCATATTATACACAAACCAACATACATACTACATATAACAAGCAACCACTTACATACATAACACATACAAAGAGATCAGAATAACTCTATTACCATATTTAACAATGTTCTTAAATCACTTTCTATAAGTTTGCTTAAGTTTCTGTACACTCTTATCTTTTTACCATCGTTTCTAATTAACTATACAAGATTAATAATACCAACATTTCCATTACTTTAAACTATGCATTTATATTGTACCAGTCATACAGTCTTTTCCACGTCTTTTGAAATGTTGGGTCTGTTGTCCCTCTCATCAACGATGACAATTAGTCATTTTCAGCCCAGAGAAGAAGAAGAAGAAGAGATTGGCTTTATACCCCGCCCTTCACTACCCAAAGGTGTCTCAGAGCGGCTTACAAACTCCTTTCCCTTCCCCTCCCCACAACAGACACCCTGTGAGGTAGGTGGGGCTGAGAGAGCTCTGACAGAACCCGCTCTTTTTCAAGAACACCTCTGCCAGAACTATGGCTTGCCCAAGGTCATCCAGCAGGTGCAAGTGGAGGAGTGGGGAATCAAACCCGGTTCTCCCAGATTAGAGTCCACGCATTTAACCACTACACCAAACTGGCAATCTATCTCTGAGATCCAGTGGTGGGAACAAGCAGTGGTGGAGGGATGTTGCCTTTGTCCATTATTTGTGGGCTTCCTGAAGGCGTCTGTTTGGCCACTGTTGGATGCTGGACTAGATGGACTTTTGTTCAGCGTGCGTGAGTGTAAGGTGATGCACACTGGAACTGAAAACCCCCTAATGTTAAATATATGCTGGTGGGGTCTGAGCTGGCTGAGAAAGAGAGGGAAACAGATCTTGGAGTTGTAGTGGGAAGCTCAATGAAATTGTTGACCCCCTGTGCGGCAGCGGTGAAAAAAAGCAAACTCCAGTGGTGAAAAAAGGCAAACTCTTAGGAGAAGTAATGAAAATAAGATGGCTGATATTTTAATACCCCTGCATAGATCTATGGTGCGGCCTCATTTGGAATACTGTATTAGGGCTGCCAGGTCTGGGTTGGGAAATACCTGGAGACCAGGGTTGCCAGCCTCCAGGTGGGGCCTGGGGATCTCCCACTTTTACAACTGATCTCCAGCTGACAGAGATCAGCTCCCCAGGAGAAAATGGCTGCTTCGAAGGGTGGACTCTATAGCATTGGACCATGCTGAGGCCCCTCCCCTCCCCAAACCCCACTCTCTCCTGGCTCCACCCCCAAAGTCTCCAGGTATTTTCCAACCGGGACCTGGCAACCCTACTGGAGATTTTGGGGGTGGAGCCGGGAGAGGGTGGGGTTTGGGGAGGGGAGGGGCCTTGGCATGGCACAGTGCCACAGAGCCCGCCCTCCGAAGCCGCCATTCTCTCCAGGGGAGCTGATCTCTGTCCGCCGGAGACCAGTTGTAAAAGTGGGAGATCTCCAGGCCCCACCCGGAGTCTGGCAACCCTGTACTGTGTGCAGTTCTGGTCCCTGGTTGGACACGGTCCATGGCTTGTTCCAAAACTAGACTAGCATCGGCGGTCCGTGCCGTGTGCCGCCCTTTGTTGTTTTTTGTACCCGTGTGCCGGCCTGCAAGGAGAGGCAGGAGCTCACCGCGTGCCTTGTGCGGATTTTCTCTGTTCCCCCCCCCCCCCCAGGCCTCTTTCCTCTCTTTCCTCTCTTGGGCCCACTCCTTCAAAACATCCCTGCCGTAGCGCTCTCTCTCCCCCCCTCCTGCCCCCGCCACCCATGTCATTCTGTCAGCCTGTCTTGTACCCACTTCATTAGGCCTGTTCTGGCCTGTTTACTGCAGGGCGTTTCTGTATTAGTTGGAGAGCCTTCTAATTCAATCAAGGGCGGGCGAGAGGCGGCTTGAGCCATCAGTCGTTGTGCCCGGCTTGCCTGGCCTGGGCTCCCTGATTAATTCGCAGGATGTCAGATACGCTGTTCTGCCTTGTGTGTCACCGCGGCCCCGGCTCCGTTATGGTGCCACACGCCAGGTGCGGGAAGGTCATGAGATGCCCTGCTCGAAATGAGGACGGCGCTCGAAAACCCACAGGCTGCCTCGGCAGGAAGGACTGCCCCTTTCAGAAGCCCCATGTCAGAATGATGCCTCAGAGAGAAGACCTCAGCGCCTTCCTAAGAGAATGCCTCGGGGGGGGGGGATTGATAAGAAGAGGGTTTAGGTGTGATGTAGTCATAGAATCATAGAGTGTTAGAGTTGGAAGGGACCTTGCAGGTCATCTAGTCCAACCCCCTGCACTCTGCAGGAGCACAGCCGAAAGATAGCCCTACAACATACCCGAAAGATGATACCCGAAAGATGGTCGTCCAGCCTCCGCTTGAAAACGTCCAGCGAAGGAGCATCCACCGCCTCCCGAGGCAGACTGTTCCACTGCTCAATTATGCTTACAGTTAGGAAGTTTCTCCTGATATTCAGCCAGTATCGACTCCCTTGTAATTTCCACCCATTAGATCTAGTCTTGCAATCCGGAGCAAGAGAGAATAGATCTGCTCCATCTTCTACATGACAGCCCTTCAAATACTTGAAGACTGCAATCATGTCCCCTCTAAGCCTTCTCTTTCCCAGGCTAAACATAGCCAACTCTTTCAGCCTTTCCTCGTAAGACTTGGATTCAAACCCTCTCGCCATCCTGGTTGCCCTCTTCTGGACACGCTCAAGCTTGTCAACATCCTTCCTGAAATGTGGTGCCCAAAACTGGACACAGGACTCCAGGTGAGTCCTGACCATAGCAGAATAGAGCGGAACTACCATCTCCCGTGATCTGGACACAAGGCTTCTGTTAATGCATCCTAATATTGCATTCGCTTTCTTCACAGTCACATTGCACTGCAGTCATTAGAGCAAGGGTCTCCAACCCTCCCTTGTCCGCCCACCCTGTCCCATCACCCCCTGTAGTCATAAGAACATAAGAGAAGGCAATGTTGGATCAGGCCAGTGGCCCCTCCAGTCCAACACTCTGTGTCACACAGTGGCCAAAAATACCAGGGGCCATCGGGAGGTCCAGCAGTGGGGCTAGGATACTAGAAGCCCCTCCCACTGTTGCCCCCCCAAGCACCAAGGATACAGAGCATCCCTTGCCCCAGCCTGAGAGTCCCTATCTATACCTTGTGGCTAAAGCACTGATGGGCCTCTGCTCCAGATGCTTATCCAGTTCCCTCTTGAAGCTGTCCATGCTTGTAGCCACCTCCACCTCCTGTGGCAGTGAATTCCATGTGTTCATCACTCTTTCGGTGAAGAAGGACTTCCTTTTATCCGTTCTGACCCGACCGCTCAGCAATTTCATGGGGTGCCCACGAGTTCTTGTCTTGTGAGAAAGGGAGAAAAGGACCTCTTTCTCTACCTGTTCTATCCCACTCATAATCTTGTAAACCTCGATCATGTCACCCCTCAGCCATTGTTTCTCCAAGCTAAAGAGACCCAAGCGCTTTAACCTTTTTTCATAGGGAACGTGTGTGTGTGCCCTACCACAGTTTGAGGACTGTGCTCTTAGGAATTTTCATGGAGGGGAGAAGAGCTTGCAGAAAATTGCTTCCTTCCCTTCCCTCTGATATCAGTCTCATGAGAGGGTGTGCTAATGAAAACACCCCATTGTGATCACCATAATAGAATCTTGTTAGCTTTTGCTTCTCTGCAAATGAGTTTCCAGTCCTCATTGCAGCAGAACCCCTTTGCTGCTTGAAGGGAGACTTCTGAAGTCCTTAAGCGGCAATTGGAAACCTGTGCCTGAGAATCCTTGTTGGGCTGAATTGAAGTGGAAGTGTGTTTGGGAGCGCATGTTAATCTGTGCATAGAATGGACTTGTCAGTGGTTTGGAAAACCATTGTTTCTTCTTCGTTCACTGGCCACAGATGATGTTCTTTCCTCCGGAGAACGTAAGGTCATCAGACAGAGGGATTCTTATTTGTGGTCCATCCTACTGGAGCGTTTGGTGGACTGCTTGTGTAGACTTTCCCCTTGTCCCCAGAACCTGTGGAGCCCCTTTGACAGGAAGAGCCCGGAAGGTGCATGCCCCAGGGAAGCCAGGGCCCCCTCAGATCCCTGGGAAGGAACCCTCTTGCAAACAATGGCCATTTTTCTTTCCGTCTCTCTTCCTTTTTCTCTTCCCCCCCCTTCAGCCCGGCCAACCCGGAGGAAGAAGCGCTCTGATCCCCTGCCCCTCTCCGCCTCCGCCACGCCGCTGAATTTCCAATTTTCAGCTAATATCAAGGTCGTGACTGCGAGCGCAGAGGGCCTGGTTGGACATAATGGCAGAAGAATTTTAAGTGTCGCTCTGAGCGCATGCAGAATGAAGCCGGGCCAAGGAGGGGAAATTTCCCATTCGCGGTCGGCCCCCTGAATCAGCGAATACATTTTCTCTCTCTCGGAGTGTGTCGCATTAGATTTCCAGAGGTGGTGGGCGCCAGGTAGATGTCATTAGTAACAGTTTTGCGTAGTAATGAATGCTTTTATTTCTCTTCCTCGCAGCTCATGAATACATAAAGAGGAGGCTGTGGGTTGCCTCTGGGCCGGCTGCGGGAGCTCCGTCTGGCCTCCTTCTCCGCCAGCCCTTGGCCACCCCAGCTGGGGTCAACCTTACAGGAAACCACCAGGAGGTAGAGGGGCTTGCTCTCATGTTGCGCTGGCTGGAGCTACCTTGGAAAAGACGGAACATGGAGGTGAGAAAAGCGTGTGTGTGTGCTTGTCCCCTTGCACAGCAGCTGATGCCTCTCCTGCCCAGTGATCCCCCTAAGCTGTGGAGTCTTGTGAGCAAGAATTCTACTTTGTGAGCTCCTGGCATTAAAGTTGTCAGCGAGCGACTTGGCTACTGCATCAATGAGTTTGCTCTGGAGCCCTCCTTCCTGAGCGGAGACAAGAATGTGTGAGCCGGAGGCTGAAGAACTGTGAGCTAGCTCACACTCACTCAGCTTAGAGGGAACACTGCGTCCTGCCCCTGCTCCTATTGCGTTCTACATCATTCTATTGTGCTCTTCCTTTCAGACACCCAGGGCCGCATCTGTGGGACTCCCTGCCTCTGTTTTGTCTCCACAGCTGTCTTGTGAGGTAGGATGGATTGAGAGAATATGACCTGTCCCAAGGTCATCCAGGGAGTCCCTTAGCTGAGCGGAGATCTGGACCTGGGGAAGAGTCATGGCTCAGTGGTAGAGCATCATTCTGGCATGCAGAAGGTCCCAGGTTCTGTCCCTGGCATCTCCAGATAAAAGGACCAGGCAGGAGGTGATGGGAAAGGCCTCGACCTGAGACCCTGGAGACCCGCTGCCAGGCGGAGTAGACAGTCACAAGACTGATGTTGATAGACCCCCTCCCAGTCTTGGCAGAAGGCCTGTGGCTTGGTGGAAAAGATGAGATATTTGAGGATGCAAAGAACCTTTAACCTGAGGTCCTGGAGAGCAGCTGCCAGTCTGAGTAGACAATAGTACCAGGGCTATTTTTGGGCAGGAACGCACAGGAACGGAGTTCCGGCTGGCTTCCAAGTTGGCCACACCCAGCAGGAACTCATTAGCATAATAGGCCACACCCAACATCAGAAACTCATTAGGATTGGCTACATTAGGGGTGTGTGGCCTAACTTGCAAAGGAGTCCCTGCTACAAAAAAGCCCTGGGTTTTGACAACAAACAAGGTAAACAGAATAAGAAGCAAAAGGTGTGTGTGGCTGGATGAGCACACTTCTGGTAACATGGGGGGTGCGGCCTAATGTGCTAATGAGCTGCGCTGTCAGGGGTGTGACCTAATATGCTAACGAGTTTCTGCTGTTGGGTGTGGCCTATTATGCTAATGAGTTCCTGCTGGGCTTTTTCTACAAAAAAAGCCCTGGACAATACTGACTCTGATGGAGCAGTGGTCTGTATAAGGCGGCTTCACAAGTTCATGTGTTCCTTCTAACCACTACACCACTGTGGCTTTCCCTGTGACTCTCTCTCTCTCTCTCAACATTCATGCATGCAAGAGGAACACAACTGTGCTTTGGAGCATCGGGTGTGAAAACATCCTCACACTCTTGGTAGTCCTGTGTGGCCAAACCCTAACGTGTGTGCAAAATCAAGCCCCTCAGAGGGGCGTACTCCTGAGTAAGTACGACCCTGACTGCAGTATTTCTTGAATGCCTCTGAAAGGGAATGTTTGGATTTTTCCATGACTGTAAATCAAATGGATGAGTTCTGTTGTTCTGGGGTTTCCTCTCTGCCCTGCATTCTGGTAAAGGTTCCCTTGCTCGAAAGCCAGTCGAATCCGACTCTAGGGTTGCGGTGCTCATCTCTGTTTCAAAGCTGAAGAGCCAGCGCTGTCCGAAGACGTTTCCGTGGTCATGGTGCCGGCATGACTAAACACCAAGGCATACGGAACGCTGTTACCTTCCCACCGAAGTGGTACCTATTTCTCTACTTGCAATTTCTTGCTTTCGAACTGCTAGGTTGGCAGGAGCTGGAACTAGAGACGGGAGCTCACTCCGTCATGCGGCACACTCGGGTCTCGAACTGCTGAACGAACGACCTTCCACAGCCTGCAGTTCAGCGTCTTAACCACTTGAGCCACCGCAGCTCCAGTATGCCTCAGAATGCCCTGCATTCTACTCCTCTTTAAATTTCAGTTTAACCCAAATAGTTTCTGAAATAATTCCAGGATTGGCCCGTGCCGTGTGCCCGCTTTGTAGCTCATTCACTTTATTGCATCATTTCCCTCCTTCTGTCTTACCGAGGTACCTGCCCATGTGGATAAAACAACATGAAGCATCCTTTACATGATTGTGATGTTTGGTTTGGCATTTTTCCAGCGCACACTTTCTCTCCTGAGCATAGGTACAACACTCTACAGAAAAAACAGAGTTTAAGTCCAGTGGCACCTGTAAGACCAACAGAGTTTTATTCAAGGTATTATTCAAGAAGTGCACGCACACTTCTTCAGGTATCTTCAGGTGCTGCTTCAGACCCACACGGCTACCCACCTGAATCTACTCTACAGAAAGGATCTTTATAGAACCACGAGGACAATCAGATCTCATATGTGCCCAAGAGAGATTGGATTTATACCCTGCCTTTCACTACCCAAAGGAGTCTCAGAGTGGTTTACAGTCCCTTTCCCTTCCCCACCAAGAAAGCCCTGGCCCTGGTAGCAGCCAGCCTGGCCTCTTTGGGGCCTGGCATCGCCAGAAGGTGTTGCACCCCAGGCCGAAGTGCTCGCGGGGGAACGTATGAGGAAAGGCGGTCCCTCAGGTAAGCTGGACCCTGACCATGTAGGGCTTTAAAGGTAAGAACCAGCACTTTGAAGCGACTCCGGTACGCTATTGGCAGCCAGTGCAGCGCTTTCAGCACAGGCCGGATGTGGTCCCAACTAGGAAGACCCATCAACAGCCTGGCCACAGCATTCTGCACCAGCTGCAGCTTCCGGATTTGTGACAAAGGCAACCCCATTTAGAGGAATGAATGAATGAACGAACGAATGAACGAACGAACGAACGAACGAACGAATGAATGAATGAATGAATGAAGCTGTTTTATACTGAGCTGGACCACCAGCCTGTCTGGCCCGGCATTGTCTCTTTTGACCAGCAGCTGCCTTCCTAGTGGTTTGGGAAGAAGAAGAGGAAGAGATGGGATTTATACCCCGCCCTTCACTTGGAGTCTCAGAGCGGCTTACAAACTCCTATCCTTTCCCCTCCCCACCACAGACACCCTGTGAGGCAGGCGGGGCTGAGAGAGCTCTGACAGAAACTGCTCTTTTTCAAGGACAGCTCTGACAGAACTGTGGCTTGCCCACGGTCATCCCGCAGCTGCAAGTGGAAGAGTGGGGAATCAAACCCGGTTCTCCCAGATTAGAGTCCGCGCACGTAACCACGACACCAAACGGGCTCTAAAGCGAAAGGCCTTCTCTGTCCTTGCTCCCTCAGTATCTGAAGAAGTGAGCAGTGACTCTAACCCTGCCACAAACTTTGTTAGTCTTTGAGGTACTACGGGGCTCTTGCGCTTTTCTACTCTGTGCGACCTGAGTTTGGCTTAAGTGGAGACTAGACCTTCTGCCTGCCTGCTACGTCACAGCCCCTCCAGAATCCTGCCTCCAGTGCAACCGTGCTTGGGTGTGTGTGTATGGGTGGGTGAGGGTCAAATCCAGCCCAGCCCCCAGAGCCTCATTCTGGGACTCCCCAGTTGCCCAGCCCGGAGTGCAGCTTTCCAAGGGAGACGGTTGCTTGTGTGCATTAACCAGGCTTCTGGGGGACATTTCCCTAGAACGAATCTTGTAATTCCCACTCCTCGATAAGAACAGGAAGAGTCTATCAGGCTGATCTTAATCCCAAATGCCCGCTTTCCCCCGCCTTCACGAGGCTCCTTCTATATTTTCCCTTTTTTTAGGGGGGGGGGGAAGGGAGGGAACCGAGGTGTCTCTTGAATTCATTTACTTTCTGTGCTTGACCTGTTTTTGCCGGTAACTTGTTCCATATGCTTATTTACCGCTTTGTGTGCAATTCTCTCTCTCTCTCTCTCTCTACTCAAGCCTCTCGCTCTCCCCCTCGTTCAATTAGTTACGGCCAGCGACACGGGTCAGCGAGAACGGGCCTGGGCCACGGCCGAATTGCAATTGAAAGGTTTGGCCCGAAGGCTCTGAGCTGGGAGCCTGGAACGGAGCCACGTAGGTGAGTGTTGGGGTCAGGTCAGAAGGTACAGCCGGGGTTTGGGGACTCCAGCAGGGAGTATGTCAAAAGAGGATGCCTCGAAAGAGCCCAGGCGGGTCAGCCATCCTGGGCGGTGGGTTGAGAGGTGCCCTTCTGAACATAAGAAGCCAATGTTGGGTCAGGCCAGTGGCCCATCCAGTCCAACACTCTGTCACACAGTGGCCAAAAGTTCTAGGGGCCATCAGGAGGTCCAGCAGTGGGTCCAGGACACCAGAAGCCCTCCCACTGTTGCCCCCCCAAGCACCAAGAATACAGAGCATCACCTGCCCCAGACCAAGAGTTCCTATAAGAACATAAGAGAAACCAATGTTGGGTCAGGCCAGTGGCCCATCCAGTCCAACACTCTGTCACACAGTGCCCAAAAAATACCAGGTGCTCTCAGGAGGTCCAGCAGTGGGGCCAGGACATGAGAAGCCCTCCCACTGTTGCCTCCCCCCCCCAAGCACTAAGAAGACAAAACATCCCTTGCCCCAGTCTGAGCATTCCATCTATAAGAACATAAGAGAAGCCAATGTTGGATCAGCCCAGTGGCCCATCCAGTCCAACACTCTGTCACACAGTGGCCAAAAATACCAGGGGCCATCAGAAGGTCCAGCAGTGGGGCCAGGACACGAGAAGCCCTCCCACTGTTGCCCCCACACCCCAAGCACCAAGAAGGCAGAGCATCACTTGCCCCAGACATAAGAACAGAAGAGAAGCCAATGTTGGATCAGGCCAATGGCCCATCCAGTCCAACACTCTGTATTACACAGTGGCCAGAAATACCAGGGGCCATCTGGAGGTCCAGCAGTGCTTCCAAAGAAGCGTTCCACATAAGGATGGGCTTCTTCAGCAAAAGGAAGGTTCCTCTGGGAGAGGAAGGATTCGACCCAGAGGTCCCATCTGTCCGCCATCTCCTGGATGGACCACAAGGTTTGTCCATGGAGGAGGCTGTCCCTGATGCCTGGAACCCCATCCCAGAGACCTGCCTGGTGCCACCTCACTCATTTCCTTCAAATCCCTCCTCACCACCCACCTTTCCCATGAAGCCTTGGATGCCACCCTGTAGACTTGAGCCTCAAGCCCTGCTTGATTCACACATTCAGGAGACTGAGAGGGGAAGAAGGGAACAGAAGGTACCCTACCGCTTTGGACTGTAGGCAGGCAACATTTCAGAATTCTCCCCTGTACTGAACTCTTCCTACAAACAGAGCTAGATTGGGGTCTAGTGGCCGCGGTGGCTCAGAGATTAAGACACTGAGCTGCAGACTGGAAGGTTGGTAGTTCGGCAGTTCGAGACCCGAGTGTGCCGCATGACGGAGTGAGCTCCCGTCTCCGGCCCCAGCTTCTGCCAACCTAGCAGTTCGAAAGCAAGAAACTGCAAGTAGATAAATAGGTACCGCTTCAGTTTGGTGTAGTGGTTAAGTGTGCGGACTCTAATCTGGGAGAACCGGGTTTGATTCTCCACTCCTCCACTTGCACCTGCTGATGTGACCTTGGGTTAGTCACAAGCTCTGTCAGAGCTGTCCTTGAAAAAGAGCAGTTTGTGTCAGAGTTCTCTCAGCCCCACCCACCTCACAGGGTGTCTGTTGTGGGGAGGGGGAGGGAGAGGAGTTTGTAAGCCGCTCTGAGACTCCAAGTGAAGGGCTATGGGGTATAAATCCAATCTCTTCTTCTTCTTCTTCTTCTTCTTCTTCTTCTTCTTCTTCTTCTTCTTCTTCTTCTTCTTCTTCTTCTTCTTCTTCTTCTTCTTCTTCTTCTGCGGGGAGGTAACAGCGTTCTGGGTGCCTCATCGTTTAGTCATGCCTGCCACATGACCACATGACCACAGAAACGTCTTTGGACGTTTGCTGGCTCTTCAGCTTGGAAACTGAGATGAGCACCGCCCCCTAGAGTTGGATTCGACTGGCTTTAGAGCAAGGGAAACCTTTACTAGCATCTCTGAGACCAAGAAGACTTCGGAGGTATGAGCTTCTGAGAGTCACCAGCTCACTTTGTCTATCTGCAGAAAGGAGCGTGGACTCACGAAAGCTTCTACCCCCAAGATCTTGTTGGTTTCTAAGGTGGACGGGACTCAAATCTAGTTAAACTTCAATGGGTGTTCTTCCCCTTCTTCCTTGCCTCCATCCTCTTCACCTCCCCTGTGCTGAATTTTAGATTTGTAAGTTCCTCAGGGCAGGGACCTCTTTCCTTTCAAACCTCTGTAAGGCATTGACGGGAGCTACAGAAATCACTAAATCCCTGCCCTCCTGTCTCGGATGGGAGAGGCCGGCCTTTTCCAAGCCCAGGCTAATCAGATTTCAAAGTTATTTCTCAAATTCGCCGTGACCTCGCTTGGATTTGCCAACGGAGGTGAAAAGTTGCAACTCCTGCCCGACCTCTCTCCCTTCCTCTCTTGCACCCCCCCCTTCTCCCCAAGGCTGTTGTGCTATTAAGGGGAATTAAGGGAGGGGGGGGGAAACCAACCACGCTCCTGCCCCGAAACAGAAGGCGAGAAGGGTATCCACCTTTCGTAATGGGTTGGCTCGAGTTCTCTGCCTTGAAATTTCCCAAGACCTCACCAGCTGAGGCATATTTTTATTCTGAAAACTGGAGGCCTACCCAACTGGGACAGTCCAAAAGGTGGTCTTTCAGAGTCAGCATGAGGAAGCTGCAGGAAGAAGGATGAGAAGGAATATTTCAAGCCGGGGCAGTTCTGTTCGGATATTCCCAGTTCATCCTTGGTTCTCACTTGTTTTCGCCACCAGTTTCTTATTCCTTGTGCTGAATTTCCCCCATTAAATGTATCACTTTGGGATAAATCACATTTAAATGGCACACGCTGTGTAAATGGCATTAAAAGGCTGTGCATTTTTGAAATGATGTAATTCCCTCCAAAAGACTCATCGACAGTACCACAAAATGCAGGCAGCTGTTGACAGTGACAGCATACCAGATCAAAAGAGAAGTGAGAAAGGCCACATCAGCTAATTGTGTCAGAGGAGTCAGATTGCTGTGAATCTGCATGAGTCACTGTTCCGGGTATGTCTCCTTTGAAGCAAGGTTGTTCCAGTGCGTCTTTTTGTTCGCAGAGATGGAACAGAATTTCTTCTACCTGTAATGGGAGGCCAGAACAGTTCGTCATCCAGAGATGCAGCAGGTTGCCTCCTCTGTGGACAAATATCTTGAGTTCATTAAGAAACCAGCATTTTTAAATGGCAGCTCTCTTCCAGCACCCCATCTGAGAGTTTCTCTGCCTTGCGCTTTCAATCTTACGGTTTCTGCTTGGATTTCATTTCTCCTGTGTCTGTGATTCCTTCTTTTCTCCCCATTTTTTGTTTCCCTGAGCCAACTTTTCCCCATAAAAGGTAAAAAAACCCCAACCCCAACCTGCTCCCAGGCCTGGCTGAATGCTCTACACTAAACAGAAATGAGTGTAGCCCAGTTCAGAAGTTACACTGAACACCTGTTCAACCAGTGCACAGTGTATTATTTATTTAATTTACTTAAAACATTTATTAGCTACCTTTCGTCTTTACGGAGCTCAAAGTGGCTTACAAACAAACATAGATGAGATACATAGGTCCCGGTCACACAGGAGGATTTGCCCCGCAAGAGGGACGGATCGGGGGCGCATCAAGCGGGCACGATCACACCTTAACATCTGGGAAGAGTCATGCACCCGTCCCCGATCCATCCCTTCGGCCCGAAAACGCACATTTAAAAGGTACTAGCAACAGAGCACTACCTTCCGGATGATGCGCGGAAACTCCGGGCGTCTGGTTGGGGAAGCGCTGGTAGCCCGTCGCAGCCAGCGCCATTCCCCGTCCCACGCATGCGCACAACCGCACTACTGCCGGTTTGCTGCACAACATGTGATCGGCTGCCGGAGCACGGAGCATGGAGCCGCGGGGGCATGTCGGATCGCGCTCCCGCGGTTCTTTTTGCTCCAGCTCTAATTTGCCTCCCTTCGGCAGCGGATCATCCCGCCCATGGGACCGGGACCATAGAATAAAATACATTAAAACATAAAAAGCAAAATTTAAAATCAAAACTCCAGCACTGCTACGAAACTTAACCCAATGCAGTACTAAATAAAACTGTCTTCAGTTGCCTCCTAAAGATACTAAGAGAGGGGGCCAGGCACACCTCCCTGGGGAGGAGGTTCCATAATCATGGGGCTACCACTGAAAAGGCCGTCACTCATGTACCCAACCAAACGAGAAGGTTCTTTGATTGATGGGACAGTCGGAGGTCCTCTGCCTCTGATCTGAATTCCAGGGCAGGAACAGAGGGGAGAAGACGATGCTTCAGCTACACTTGATTTTTTTTAAAAAAATTACATCCATTGGGTAATTCTCTTCTTACATTCAATGCACGTACAGCTGAACTTGTGATACAAACCCTACATTATCCAGGTATTGGTCCTTGGTTTCAATTGCAGGGTGAAAAGTGCATTGACTTTTTCTTACAGTGAATGGTGTGTACATTTATTTATAACATGAACAGGACTTGTGTACATGTGGGAGAGGAAGAGAGATTTTGGGAAGATACTGTCAGGGTGGCGGAGACTGATGCAGGTTATCCGTCTTGGGCTGAACTATCATTGTGAAAATGGGAACCATGCCTGGGAACGGAGTTGGTCCAGGGAATATTTGCCCCCTGCCCAGGGAAAAAATGCCAACGTGGCATGCTACTGTACCCCCGGAAACAGCACAATGTGCAGAAACCAGCAGCTGAAGCCCTGTGTGGCTTGGAGATGCTGTGTGCAGGAACGGGGCCTTGTAAAAAGTAAACCTCGGCAAGCCACAAAGGACGGGTGTCTTCTACTCTGGGTTCCTTGAGGTCAGGTGTAGAAGCCAGAGGTGGGCTTTGAGTTCCACCCAGCCCGAGCCACCGCACGGTTGTTTCCATCTCTGCAGCCCTCGACATGGCTGTTCAAAATGGCGGCCCGGTTGTCCCCCCCCCTTCTTTTATTTGGCTAGTTTTTCTGCTCTTTAAAGAAACAGATAATGTAATTTTTTTAAAAAACGAAAAGTTTCTTCGCTTTCCTGATTCTTGTGTAGTAATCTCCCCGATTAGCCTTGTAACTCCAGCTTTATAGGGAAAAAAGGAGACATAATGGGAAAATAATTAAAAATAAAAGAGTGGGGAATAAAAAAAAATATAATCATTTGATGGCAAGGGGGCGGGGGATGAAGAGGGAGATCTGCAGAGCTGGTAGATAACCAACAGATGTGATATTTGCAGATAAGCGTAGTAATTTAGATTAGATTAGATAAATCTGGAGGCATTAGAGAGCTTCTTGCGAGTCTTTCTTTCAGGCTGATCTGCTCTTTTTTTCAATTTTATCTTGCAAGTTGAGAGGAGGCGGGAGGGAGCGGGGAAGAGAAAGAAAGAGAGAGAGCGAAAAGCTTAATCTTCGGGTAGTTTCTTTTCTTCTTAAATGTGTGGTGTTTTTTTTCTTCCACCAGAAGGTGGGATAATGCGGGCACACTGCATATGTGTACACACACACGCGCACACACACAAGCCGGGGTTGTGTTTTTCTTTCTTTTTTTTCCTAAAGCCGCGGACGACAAAAAAAAATAAAAAACCCAAATATTTGAAAATGTATTTCATGGCAATTATGTCATATTTCATGGGCTGGTGCCACTCCTGAAAGAAAGCCGGGATGCCTTAATTTGTATAGAAATTGTAATCATTTGTTCATTTCAAGGTGAAAATTGCATTTTTTAATTTAAATTGTATCCTGCGTGATAGTCTATTATCTAGTAAAATTGTCTCCTTGTCTGAGTGTCTTATATGCAGCTGCAATTCCTTGTTGCAAATCCAGTTATATTCATAAAAGCTTTGTGGACGTCTCGGGAAATGTGAAGAGTTTCTTGCGGGTTTGTGTTTGCTCCCCCCCCCTTTTCTTTCTTTCTGTCTCTCCCTCCCTTCTCTCCACAGTCTATCCCCCCCCCCGCCTCCACTGCCTTCCTCTCTTGGCTATTTCCTGGTTGAAATAAACTCATATCTGCTAATACAAGCAATTAGTTGGGATGTATTTTGAAGACAATCAGAAACTGAATTAGGGCTGGGCTGGACGCAGAGTCCTTCGCCCCTAAAGTCTTGTTATAGCAAGCAAATCCAATGGAATTGGTTTCACTTGACGGGAGCCCTGTAGATCGTCTGGTGAGCAAAGGGATCCAATTGTACGGCCTGAGACGAAGCCCAGGTTTGGGTCGGGTTGCCAGCTGACCAGGAACAAAGAGGACTGGCCAGCTCCCATGTCCTTAAACGCAACTTGATGGGCAGAAATCACCTAGGGAGGCTATTCACGGCACACAGAGAGGCTCCGTCACGGCCAGGGCTGGCACAACAGGCTGGTTAAGGGCACAAGAGCATGTGCTCTTTTTAAAAGTTGGCAACTCTGAGTTTGTGACTGGGCTTTTAGTCCATCTGCCTGCACTTTTCAGGGTATAATTGGCCCTAAAGGAAGGTAAAAGATTATTATTTTCTGCTGTTAAAAGGTAAAGGTAAAGGTTCCCTTGCTCGAAAACCAGTTGAATCCGACTCTAGGGTTGCACTGCTCATCTCCGTTTCAAAGCCGAAGAGCCAGCGCTGTCCAAAGACATTTCCATGGTCATGTGGCCGGCATGACTAAACACCAAGGCGCACGGAACGCTGTTACCTGTGCCATAATATATAGTCTCCTACAGTAAAGAATATAGAAGAAGAGGAGGAGGAGGAGATTGGATTTATACCCCGACCTTCACTACCCAAAGGAGTCTCAGAGCGCCCTTCCGCTCCCCACAACAGACACCCTGTGGGGTAGGTGGGGCTGAGAGAGCTCTTGACAGAAACAGCTCTTTTTCAAGAACAGCTCTTATCAGAACTATGGCTTGCCCAAGGTCATCCAGCAGGTGCAAGTGGAGGAGTGGGGAATCAAACCCAGTTCTCCCAGATTAGAGTCCGCGCACTTAACCACTACACCAAACCACTACACTATACCCCCATTTTTGTCTTTTTAAAGGGATGTTACAATTTTCGCCAGAAATGTGTTTGGGCATCAAACTTACTGGGTTTGATAGCTGTGAAATGCAGCAAGTCAACCCCAAGATTTGAGTGTTTGCTCGTCATCCTTTGCTGGTGTCTTCTTTGGCTCATGTACAATGCCGTACCATCCCACTGCATGCACATGTTGATATTTAGGCTGTTTTCACACTTGCATCCGTGTCAACCGGATACCTGCATTTAAGCCACCAATCATTTAAAAGGTAAATTAAAAAAAAATAACTATTGCAGTTGTTGGAGGTGGGCCACCTTACCTCGAAGGGGTTTGGAATGGAAGGTAACAATGGAGTGCAAGGTATTTGGGCCTGTGAAGCCACACAGTGCCCGGATAAAGGCCTTATAACTGTAACCAGGGGTCGTTTCGTAGAAAAAGAGCTAGGGGAACTCATTAGCATAACTCATTAGCATATGCCACACCCCCAGACATCACCGGAAGTGTGTCATAAGGCCACACCCCCTGACATCACCGGAAGTGTCTCATAAGGCCACACAACCCGCCCCCAACGGTCCCGGCCGCCAGTGCCGGCCTTGCAGCTCCACTGCCGAGCCCCATGAGGGGCCCGGCGGTGGATCTGCAAGGCAGGCGGGAGTGCAAGGAAGCCCCGCGAAGGCCCTCCCTGGCCCCAAGCAGGCAGGGGTGGGAAGAGGCGGGGAGGAAGCAACTTACCCTCCCTCTTCTCCTGCCTCCTCCTGGCTGAATGAGGGCTGGAAGCGGGGCAGCCGGAAGCAGGGGGCGGGGCTTCGTCATGTGCCCCGCCCCCCATACCTCACCCAGGGGAACTGCGATCCCCCGCGATCCCCCCCCCCAATGAACTCTGAATGTAACCCCCTTAACACAATTTCATTGTGTTAGACAGTTCATTTTTGTATATTTGTTTTTGTCAGAGGGCTTTTGATTTTCTGAGAGTTTGGTAGTTCTCCTTAGTACTGTGAGCATATGATGGATTTTTATTTATTTATTTGATTTATACATTTGTATCTGCATGGTTTTTGTGTACCGTTTATAATCGTTTATGTGCACACTGTACGTAAGATAGAGGACGATGACTTGTGAGTACAGAAATGACCCTGTAGAAGGCAGCAGGGGAGAGAAATCCGAAGTCACCCCAAGTGTATTCCGCAGGCAAATGTCATCTTCTGGTGACTTCCTCTGCCTGAAAACTCTGTGCTTTTTGCCCCATGAGATCCTTGGGCCTTGGAAACCTGATTTATTCTATTTACTTCATGTACACCCCACTTTTCTCCACAGTGCGGACCCAAAGTAGCTTACAACATTCTCACCGTCTCCATTTCATCTGCACAACAGCCCTGTGAGGTAGGTCAGGCCGAAACGGTGCGTGACAGGCCCAGGGTCACCCAGCCTGCCTCCTTGGCGGAGTGGGGATTCGAACCTGGGGATCCCAGTTCTGCATGCCAGCCACTTCATGCTGTTTTGTCTTACTACCAAAACAACAAAGGACAACGGAGTGAGAGAGATACTGAAACCAGAAACACAAAACTCCAAAAGTGGGTTGCACCTCAAAAGCTCCCCACTGCTAGAAAAAGAATCATACATAGTAAGAGTATAAATGTCCCACCAAGGAAAAATCACGAATAGTCACTCTCTTGAAAACAGCACAACGCTACAGTCAAGATACAAAAACTGTGCAAATGAACTCACAAAATTTACAAAAACACACCATTTGACTACTGTGTTTTTGTAAACTTTGTGAGTTCATTTGCACAGTTTTCGTATTTGACTGTAAGTAAAGGTAAAGGTTCCCTTGCTTGAAAGCCAGTCGAGTCCGACTCTAGGGTTGCGGTGCTCATCTCCGTTTCAAAGCCGAAGAGCCAGCGCTGTCCGAAGACATTTCCGTGGTCATGTGGCCGGCATGACTACACACCAAGGCGCACGGAACGCTGTGACCTTCCCACCGAAGTGGTACCTATTTATCTACTTGCAATTTCTTGCTTTCGAACTGCTAGGTTGGCAGGAGCTGGGACCAGAGACGGGAGCTCACTCTGTCATGCGGCACACTCGGGTCTTGAACTGCTGAACTACTGACCTTCCACAGCCTGCAGTTCAGCGTCTTAACCACTTGAGCCACGGCAGCTGTAGCATTGTACTATTTGACTGTATTTGTAGTGCTGTGCTATTTTCAATAGAGGGGTCCGGAACCCTACCCTCTGTCTACTGGGAATATTCGTGGATTTTCCATTGGTGGAACATTTATACTCTTACTATATACGATTCTTTTTCTAGTAGTGGGGAGCTTTTTTTAAATTTTTTTTTTATTGTATCGTAAAACAAGTTACAAAAAAGTCAAATACCTTAATAATAACAATATTCCAGTAATTTTGTGTAACATAAAAAAATCTGAAAAATTACATTTATGCTTATCACATTTCAGAAACATTTAATTCGCTCTGGTATGTCTTGAGAACTACAGTATTCATCTATGTATTTGCCAATATGAAATTGCATTGTGTCTGTATTGCTTATTTGTATAGGAAGTGTAGGATATAACATGCAGTATAGAGTTGTGTTCCATGTTGAAATAGTCTTTACAGCCACCTCTGGAATTGCTGCCAGGAAGAGGGCAAGAAATCTTCTGAAGCTAAAAATTCTAGTATAGGGTTCCATTTATAGTAGTGGGGAGCTTTTGAGGTGCAGCCCACTTTTGGAGTTTTCTCTGACTTCCAGGCTGCTTTGGGCTCAAAAATAATACAGGGTGCATGAGATAGCTGGCACGGCCCGTAGTCCGGCAGGTGGAGCACGTGCTTTGCCTGAAGGACGTCTTCACAGGACCTGGCAGGAGGTGATGTGGAAGACCTCGGCCTGAGACCCTGGAGAGCTGCTGCCAGTCTGAGCAGGCAGTATTGACCTTGGCGGACTGATGTCCTCAGATGAACCCCAGCTAAAGGGCCTCTGGTGTCGCACCAAGGCCTTGGAGAGCCACTGCTGGTCAGAGGACACGATCCGCACTGGATGGGCCAACAGCAGGACTGCATGCTCTGGGTTGGGAAACATCTGGAGATTTGGGGGGGGTGGAGACTGAGGAGGGTAGGGTTTGGGGAGGAAAGGGGCAGCAGTGGGGTAGAATGCCACAGAGTCCACCTTCCAAAGCGGTCGCTTCCTCCAGGGGAACTGATCTCTGTCCCCTGGAGATGGGTTGTAATAGTGGGAGGTCTCCAGCCACCGCCTGGGGCTTGGCAACCCTATTGCCAGCAGCACGACTGCAGAAGTCTGCACCATACTTTGTTTTCCGGATTTGTTTCATCCCCCCAAAAGGGGTTGTTTTCCAGAATACGGTTCGGGTACCCCAAGGCATTTGGGTGCCTCAGGCAGAACGTTCAAACGGTGTTTCCCTTGGAGAGTAACAATGCAGTAATTAACTGACATTTGGCTGCCCTTTTTAATGATACCACCCCCCCCAACCTGGCTGCCTCCGGCTGCCTAATGGAGTACGGCGTTTTCATCCGAGTAAGATTTCTCTAATCATGCACACAGCCAGTTCTGTCTCGCCCTCCAACTCCCTGCTTCGTGTGCCTCTTATTATGCCAAAAAAAGAGAAGAAAGAAGCAGCCCTTATTTTATGCAGGCCCACAGCCCGCGATAATAGACTCCTCCGTGTCGCTACGGCTAAAAATTGATCATGAAATTCTTTAATGCTAAAGTATTCCAGGCTTAGATTTGGCCGCCTGGTAGCTTCCCAGGAGCCGCGGAGGCCTGGCCGGGAAAGAGAGCCCCTCCCTCACCCAGAGGTGTTTCAAAGAGGTCCCTCTCCTCCCGCGGATGTGGCACCAAGCCCCACGGACTGCCTCTGGCCCGGTCAGCCACTGGGTTTCTCCGAGGGCTTCAGGGAGAAGGAAGCCAGGAAGCAGCAGGCCAAAGTTCTGATTCGGGATTTTTCTAGCCAGCTGCTTTGATTTGGGTGTCCCTGTGGACTGAACCCGCCACTGGGTCTTGGTTGCCGTGCTGTTTCCTCTTTCGCTGTGGTTCTCCTGCAAAACGGACTCACTCTCAGCACAATGGGTACACCCAGAAACCAGTGTTCCCTCTAAGCTGAGTGAGTGTGAGCTAGCTCACAGTTCTTTAGCCTCCGGCTCACACGTATTTCTCTTAGCTCAGGAAGGAGGGCTCCAGAGCAAACTAATTGATGCAGGAGCCAAATCGCTGGCTCACAGCTTTAATGCCAGGAGCTCATGAAGGAGAATCTTTTCTCACAAGACTCCACAGCTTAGAGGGAGCACTGCCAGAAATCCACATGATACATAGGGAGCTTTGGCTCTTGAACGTCTACAGCCCGAAACTCTTGCTGCCTAAATTCCTTTGGAAAACAACTGCTACTTTTAGGTCAGCGATGCGGTCAGTGGTGATTCACAAAAGTTCATACCGTGTCACATATTTTGTTAGTCTTCAAAGGGCTCTTATGGTCTATCCTGATTCCCACTGTCCCAAAGTGGTCTGGCAACCCTGTTCTGTTTCCGTGGAAGCCGCCTCTCCCCTCAGGTGCATTTCAGGTGCATTTCTGTGCCCTGCATCCTGACTCCAACTGGCCCTTCCTTGTCATGCCCCACCCACCTTCTGACTTGGGTAAAAGGGCTGATGTAGCTTCATTCTCTGTGTTGTCGAAGGCTTTCACGGCCGGAGTTTATTAGCTGTTGCAGATTTTCCGGGCTGTACGGCCGTGGTCTTGGCACTGTAGGGCCTGACATTTCGCCAGCAGCTGTGACTGGCATCCACAGAGATATAACACAGAAAAACGGAGTACTCTCTGTGTCAAGGTGAGAAGAAAAATGGTAGGCAGGTGATTTATATCTATTCAGGAAGGTGGGGTAGGGCTGAGTCATTATCTTGTAGGCGTTCCCCAGGCTGTGGACATGCTAACGGAGGAGCTTTCCTGAGGAGGTTCTTTTGTGTATGGATTGTTTCCTGAGGAGGTTTTCTGTTTCCTGAGGAGGTTCTTTTGCATGTGGATTCTAATCTTATCTGTAGTGCTATTGTCAGATGTAGAGCCTTTTGTGTTTTTCAGGACAGGAAACCATGCCCTGTTTATTTTTAAACTTTTCTGTTGAAATTGTGTTTATGTTTATGAATTTCAATGGCTTCCCTGTGTAATCTGACATGGTAATTGGATGTGTTGTCCAGCCTTTCAGTGTTTTGGAACAAAATACTGTGTCCTGTTTGAGCTAGGCTATGTATATATAAATTACCTGCCTACCATTCTTCTTCTCACCTTGACACAGAGAGTACTCAATCTTTCTGTGTTATACCTCTGAGGATGCCAGTCACAGCTACTGGCGAAATGTCAGGTCCTACAATGCCAAGACCACGGCCATACAACCTGGAAAATCTACAACAGCTATCTTCATTCTCATTTGTATCAGATGAAGCGAGCTTTGATCTTTTGTTGGTCTTTAAGGTGCTACTGAATGGACTTGAATTTTAGATTCAGGTGGAGAGCTGTGTTGGTCTGAATCAACAGAACAAAGTTTGAGTCCAGTGGCACTTTTAAGACCAACAAAGTTTAATTCTTCAGATGCACACAAAAGCTTCTACCCAGAATTAAACTTTGTTGGTCTTCAAGGCGTCACTGGACTCAAACTTTGAAGACTTGAGTTTTGTTCTAACACTGCAGACTTACAGAGCTACCCACCTGAAACTATATTCCCGAAATCTGTTTTCCTGGAGTAATTATTGTGTCGGCTGTTCACTTTCGGTGAATAGTTTCTCTCCAAGCTCACGGGCCCGTCTGCTCCAGATTGTGCCCCCCCAAACACCCCCTCTCTGTGTTCCCAGCCATTGAGCTTCTTGTCGGATTATGACCAGAACAGCAGTTCTGCTGTGCTCACATGAGGTGCACATAAACAATAACATTAGCCAGAGATCTTCACATCTCAGCTTTTTAAAAAAATGGGTAAGTCTCTAGCCCCTAAGTTCTTTGAAGTTTGGTTTAAAGCTTGGGAGTTGAGCAAGCTTTTCAGTGTCTGGAAGATCCCCATAATTACCAGATATAGGGAAATATGCCCCAAATTCCCCCTCCGATGTTCTGATTTCCATAATCTGTGCAGATTGTGTTGTTAAAGGGTTTTTTTTTTGGTGTTGACACAGGCATAGGTGCATCTCGTTTTGTGGAACGAGTGAATCTTTGAGCTGTGTTTACTCCCTTTACATTCCACTTGAGATCTTGCAGGTCTGTTTAATCTCGAATGCTCTCTTTTGACAGACCGGAGGAGACCGTAGTGTTGCAACTGAAGTTCTGCCTAAATCAAAATTTGTACTGAATTTTGGAGTTATGCCTCCCGCAGGATATCTATGCAATTGTAATGGCTGCCCACAGCAATTCAAAAGGCCATGCAAAATCCTTGGGGTTGGAGAAGGAGAGTGTGGTCATTCTGCAGTGCAGATCTCTAGGGTGTCACCAGATTTTTGCTTAAAGCAAAATTTGAAAAGGGAAGTTCCTCCTCTGGCAGAATTCTGAGGGGAAGGAGTTCAATAGAACTGGCAAAAGTTTGCACGAGGGTTTTGGATGTTCATGGCAGGCTGTGAGCTTGGATCCCATGGAAGGTTGCTGTCCACCCACATGCTTAGAGATCATCTGCTTCTCCTACGTGGGAGGACTGCACATCAACTAAGATCTTCCACTTAGGCTCTGCAGATGTGAGATGGGTGGTTACCTGGATCAGGGCCTTTTTGATAGTGGCACCTTGAGTGCGGAACTCTCTTCCCATGGCCTGTGCCTGGAGCCCATTTTAGATCTTTAGAGGGTCAGGTTACCAAATTCTGTTCATCCTGGCTTTGTATGTGCTGTATGTGTGGTTCTCCTCATCTGCTGGCCTTCTACTCCTTCAGTGAACGAACTGAGGTATTCTGCTGGGTCTTTGTTATACTGGCATTGAGCTGTAGTCTTAAGTTTTATTGGGGAATAGTTTTAATTGATTGAACTGTTTATTAGGTGCCTTGGAAGCCATTTGGCTGAGAAGGGAGGAATATCAAAATCGCACTAAAATTAACAATTAAGTGCAGATGGCGATTGCTGTATGGTGGTCCAATATAACTAAACCAGTATCCATAGTTGTTTTTAGTGCCAATAGGGCCGCAGCAATTCAGTTTTTAATAGCTCATTCCTCAGTGGTGGCTCCTAATCGAAGGCCTGGTGGAAGAGCTCCATTTTACAGGCCCTGCGGAACTGTCAGATGTCTTCTGGGAGCCACCAGTGTGGAGCCGCCACTGAGAAGGCCCTAGCTCTGGTAGCAGCCAATCTGGCATCTTTCGGACCAGGGAGAGTCAGGCGATTTTGTGACCCTGACCTCAGTGCTCTTTGGGGGACCACCATACAGCCATCGCCATCTGCACTTAATTGCACTTTGTATGTATATTGTTGTTACGTGAATTTTATAGTATTGCACTTATTTGTGTTTTATTGTATTTTAACCTGTTGTACGCCACCTTGAGCCTGCCTGTGCAGGAAAGGCGGGTTATACATCAAAAATAATAAATATAAATAAATAATGTCACAGCCATGCTACGACATGGTTGTAGCACCAGTTTCAAGGGAAGGGCTGCAGGAAGAAATTTGGAAGGCACCTTTGTTACTGGTGTTCCGGAGGGCATTTAAAATGGTCTTCTCTGATGTGGTGTGATTTTTTTGAGTGTTATATTTTGATTGGGGGCCTTTGGTATCCTGCTGATGGTTCTATTTTGTGCCAGTTGTTCTGTTTTGTGTCAATCGTTGATTGATTGCAAGCTGCTTTGAGCTTGGGGTAAGATGGAGAATGCATTCTGTCAGTCATTCAGTAAGAATGTCCTGGCCACAACTTAATTTCCGAAGAGTGTACCGACCTCCGTGCTTGGACTCAGAACTATTCAAATCTCTTTTTTCTTGTGTGGGGTGGTGGTGCTAATGTTCAGCATAGCATGTGATTCCTTTATGTGGTTTCATTTCAGTTCTTTGTGCGTTGTATGCAGCTGGGTCTTCCGTCGTCTTCACACCTGATGCTTCTTTGTAAACTTGAGGTTTTTTTGTCCTTTGTAAAGACTGGGTTGCTGTTCGCGATTTGTTCTCTCTAGAGTGCACTCCAGAACCTCCAGCTCTCTGGCATGATACTCCAAGGGTTCACCCCACACCTGGTTACCTCTCAGCTGACTTCCTCTAAATGAAGAATCTCCCCTTCCAATAAGGAAGAGAGCCCAAAAGCGTCTTTCCTTGGCCTCCAGCCTAACCTGGTAAGGCCGGGGACCACAACTGAGTGGCAGAGCCTCTCTTCTTCATTCGGAAAGTCTCCGGTTTCATCTCCAATTAAAGGATCGCAGGTGTTGGGAAAGGTACTTCTCTGCTAGAGAAAAAACCCTGGAGAGCTGCTGCCAGTCCATGATGGAGGGCTGTTCAGGACCTGCCGCCTGAGTTGTTGGAATGAGGGCACTTCCTAGGTATACCAAGAGGATAAGTCCGCTCCCCTGGGCTCTACGGAGGCGAAACAGGATACAAATATGATCCATAAATGGATGGGATTGTTGTGGTGGTCAGAGAAACCCCCCCTCCCCTACCTCACTTTTTCTTATTCTTTACAGCTTTTGTGACATCCTGCATGGTGCAACTCTGCATCAGATCCCAGAACCATTTAAATCTCCGTCTCCTCCGAGTGTCTGACGTCAATAAAAGGAAAGACGGCCACAGCAGCAGTTAATTCTTACTGTTTTTAATGTATAACAGTTACGCCTGAGTTACAGAGAGAGAGACACCTACAGGCAGCCGGTAGTTAAAGCAAATACCAGTTTCGTTTTCGCTAGCCTACTACTCCATATAGCTGAATAAATTATGGGGTGGTTATATATATACACACACACTCACACCCACGCAGGCACACACCTTGGCGTGTGCACCCACTCGTCCCCCGACTCTCACACAAGACGCATCCGCACACGTGTACATATGGAGCAAAAATTAGCTATGACTTGAACACAGAAGCAACAGATTGGCAATTACGAGGCGTAAGGGAAGGTTCTACAGATAATATTTCTCCAGGTTGGGGCACATGGAGGAGTTGTTAGGGGTGTCAAGTTAGAAACATTAAATACACAAAATCGCTGAGCAGTAGGACTTTTCTGGCGTGTCAGACCCTGGGAGGGGGAAATACTCAAGTAGGCGGTTGGAATGACGGCGGGAGGAAGGCTCTGAAGGGGCGGACAGGAATAGACTCTTAGTTTCCACCCCTCTCTCCTCCCCAGAAAAAAACCAATTACATTTTGTCGTTTTAGAATCCCACCGTTGCTTAGCAGGGGAGTGCCAACGTGGCACATGGATTTCATGCATTTTGGGGGCACCTCAATGAATGCTGCAGCGGCCAGTGTCCTTTCAGTACCGGACAGCCCACAGAATTTTGGCCTGGAGCACAGGAGTTTGGAAAGTTATTCCCTGGAATGATCGATAAGCATGGAATGTGTCGCATCTTTGATCGCAATGGATTTGCAGTCTCTTCTGTTGTTCCCTAGGTTGCAGGGCTCCACTGGACAGCCTCGAATTTCAGTCTTTATTTTCAAAGTAGCACATTCAACACAAACAATTATATATATATATACCTAAACATACATAGTATTTGCCTTGTATCACTGCAGTCTAGCACCTTTTTGTTCTCCTCGGTCTCTTTGGAGCCATTTCCTTCTGTTTCTCTCTCGGTCCTCGGTCACAATCCGCACACCCTGCTCTTGAATCTGATCAAATACATTCCCCCCCCACCCAACACTTTTGCTGCCAAGGGTCTGTGACCTCATCTCGTGGCTGACAAAATCATGTGGGTTGCCACAGCCAATAGGATTCAAGCAGTTCTGCGGAACAAACCAGGCCAAGGAGTCAGGTGGAGAAGAGGACCAAGTGGCAACACAAATGTGTTCACGGCAAGGGCCGAAAGCGGGAAGTGCTTTTTAGCAACTATGGAGCTGAATGGCAACAGAGGAGAGGAAGTTTGGTCCGGACCCACAGGCCCCCCAATGACTTAGTTGACACGGCTCTGTGTTGCTCCGTCACCAGTCCAATGCTCCCTCTAAGCTGTGGAGTCGTATGAGCAAAAATTCTACTTTGTGAGCTCCTGGCATTAAAGTTGCGAGCGAGTGATTTGGCCCCTGTGTAAATTAGTTTGCTCTGGAGCCCTCCTTCCTGAGCTAAGACAAAAATATGTGAGCCAGAGGTTAAAAAACTGTGAGCTGGCTCACACTCACTCAGCTGAGAGGGAACACCCACGTGTTCTGGCTGGGTCAAACATGACAGCCATGCTCCAAGAAACTTTGGGCCTTGTTGGAGAACCCCCCCCCAAGGCGGAGCTTGGAAATCTCCCCAAATGAATCTAAAGTAGCTCTTTGGATCCTAACCAGTGGTTCACTTTGATAATGAAGAAGAAGAGATTGGATTTATAGCCCGCCCTTCACTCCCCAAAGGAGTGTCAGAGCGGCTTACAAACTCCTTCCCCTCCCCACAACAGACACCCTGTGAGGTAGGCGGGGCTGAGAGAGCTCAGACAGAAACTGTTCTTTTTCAAGGACAGCTCTTGTCAGGGCTACGGCTTGCCCAAGGTCACCCAGCAGCTGCAAGTGGAGGAGTGGGAAATCAAACCCGCTTCTCCCAGATTAGAGTCCGCACATTTAACCACGACACCACACTGGCTCTAATTCAAAAGTATCCCTCTTCATCTTGGTGATGTATTCCAAACCCCCTCCCCCCCAAGTGCGGGCACACACCAGGGCTCTGGTTTGCCAAACATAAAATAAAGCAATGTGACACCCCCACCCCACCCCAAAGCTGCTGCTTTAACTGCTGACCCTTAATTTATATATATATGACAGGGACATTTCCCCCTTCCCACCCCTGCCGACCTACCAAGCCCATCCTGCCCCAAAAGCTCCTGGAATGTATTTCGAAAACATACAATGAAAAAAAAAATCCTAAAGTTCCTCCTTCCCAAGCCTTTATAGACTAGCACAGGACTCACGGGCTGTTAAGTAATAAAAAGAGAGAGAGAAAGAGAGGGAGGGAGGGAGGGAGGGAGAAAAGAAAAGGGCAACGTTCTATAAACATATACCGCACAGGACCAACATTCCCAATTCATGTACATTAAGTGCGCCCTCCTTGGAATGAGAGTCAAGAGAAGATAGCTGCTCCCCCCCCCCCAATATTAATCTAAGCACAATATTTACAGCGGCAGCATCGATGCATGTGCACTTTTAGGCAAATGGTAATGGCAAATTGCATTACCGGGAGGTGGGGGTCGCATCATACTACAGCGTCTCGAGGCTCCTCCCACTTAAGACACCATCTTGGAGAGTCCTCTCTTTGTGGCTTTCGGCCTTCACTTGACCCTTCCCCCTGCCCTGACTTCCTCAGCCAACCATGGGTGGGGGAAATGGGCCAGGGAAGCTTGGGGGGGGGGGTCTGTGTGTGTGTCTCTGCTCTTGCTATTATATACACGAATGCAAACATACAATGAACTGAGGAGGGCAAGGGTGGTATTCCGCGGCCGTGCTCTTCCTGTTGCTGATTGCGCCCGCACTCGTGGGCTGCTTTGTGCTGCGTTTGGCTTCTTTTGTGGGGTGGAGAAAGGGCCGAGTAGGAGGACCGCCGCGCTATCCGTCTGGTTGTAGCGGCTAGGGGAAGAAGCTCGGCCACACCCCCAAAGGAACGGCAAGAGCCATCTTGGATTAAGTGCTTGATTCAGTTGCAGGAAGGGTCTTACCCGGGGGCTGCCGACTCATGAACAGTGAGGGTTGGGTCAGGGCCAGCCGTGGGGCACAGAAGTTTTTTTGGGGGGGCGGCGGGGCTCTGTGGGAAGAGCCCAGTGCAAAATCTGTCTACAGTGTTTGGTTAAAATGAAAACAGTGAAGGAGTCAAACTTGGCCTTGTTCCTCTTTGTCTGACTGGCAACTGTTGCAGGCCCCCCCCCCCCGGAATAGGATCTGCTCTGCTGGGTCCCCACCCCACCCACGCTCACCTCCCAGTCCTCAGGCAACCTGTCTTGCCAGAGAAGGTGGTGGTGGTCCCACTTAGCAATGGCTGTAAACTCAGATTCGCAGTGGAAATCGTTTAGGTGGAAACACCTTCTTAACATCAAATGGGCCAGAAATGTTGGTTCTCCCCCCACCCCCAAATTCTGCCACAGGAGGTGGCAGCGGCTACAAGCACGGCTGGCTTCAAGAGGGAATTAGATAAGCATATGGAGCAGAGGTCCATCAGTGGCCATTAGCCACAAGGTATAGATAGGAACTTTCGGTCTGGGGCAAGGGATGCTCTGTATTCTTGGTGCTGGGGTTAGGGTTAGGAGGGCTTCTGGTGTCCTGGCCCCACTGCTAGACCTCCTGAGGGCACCTGGTATTTTTGGCCACTGTGTGACGGAGTGCTGGACTGGATGGGCCATTGGCTTGATCCAACATTGGCTTCTCTTCTGTTCTTATTTCTTGAATATCTGCTTGCATGCCTAAGTTTATACTCAAATTTACAATTCCATTGATTTTTAAAACAACGTTCCCGGTCATGGGTGCTGTTGGACTTGAGGTTTTTCAGAGAAAGGAGGTATGGCACACCTTGTGGTTTTTCAGCGTAGGGAGGGGTCCTCTGCTGAGCCCGGGCCCTGGTCCGGCATGAGCCCCACAGAAACTTAACAATCTTGGGCCCTGAGTGTCTTCCCCTGGGACCTGCACCTGTGCACAGCACCTGTCCCTCCGTTCTGAGCCCCCTCCCCCGGCAATGGCTGATACCATTGGTCCACCTCTCCTCTGCACCATCTACGCTGCTGGTGGCAGGTTTTGGGCATGACTCTCACCCGGTTGTCTGCCATCCTGTGGTCCTTTTAGACAGATCCACAGGAGATTGTACCTGGGACCTTCTGCTCAGCTGGGGAGGGTATCTATGGAATGGAATGCCATGGGTGGTGACGGAGGGGGAGGAGATGTCGGCCCCCACTGCCAAGCTGTTTGTTCAAAGATCCTTTCCTACCTGCAGTGGATGGCTGGCACCCCTCTTGTCATGGACAGGCCACCTTTCCCGATGGGTTCTGCTGGCTTCCTGGCAACCCAAATAACCTTGAAGGTAGATTCAGAAAAAACAGTTCCTCTCCCTCAGTCACATCCTGACTTCTCTCCCCCCCCCCGGGGGGGTTTCTTCTGAAAGAAACAACTTCATTCCAAGAGGTCCCAAGTATGGTGGTGGCTAAAGCCGATATTCACCGGGGGGGGGGGGGGGGTTTGGGGTGGTTTTTTAGGGGGGGAGGATTGTGGTTGCTTGTTCAACAAGCCTTGGTCCATCTGTGCCCCCTGAAGCTGGCACTGGCACCTTCCAAAATGCAAGCTCCAGGGGCCGAATAGGAATCTACCTGCTTTGCAACCTCCCCAGTTCCTCCAGTGTGGCTGTTTTGGTCCTCGGGCTAACCTGTTTTGAGGCGTTGTCATCCCAAACCAGTGGAATGAGCATCTACAGGCGGAATCGCCATGGTACTCGTGGGAACCTCATCTCTCTCAATCCACTTCTTGGTTTTTTTGCTTGTAGTTGGTGAATTCCCCAAATCAGAAGGAGCTTACAGCGTACATCAAATCTCCTCCCCTCCCCGCTCACCTCCACTAACTTGGTCCCCGGCTCCCACAATGCAAAAACGGGAAGTTTTCTTTTCTGACCTTGCCCGTTTGGAATCAGCTCGTCCCTCCACCCACATTTGGTCCAAACATCTTAACATTTGGTCCCAAGACCAACGCGTCAACAGACCTCCTTCACAGGCATGGCTGAGCACGTACAACAACACAAGGGGGTGGGTGGGGTGGGGCAGCAGAGGGAAAAGAAATAAAACATCCTTACAAAGAAAACAAATTCCGTCCTGACTAAGCCGAACGACAAGGTCAGCGGAAGGTCCGTAAGCATCGTCTGGACTCAGAGTTCTCAAGGAGGGGAAGAACACCGAAGAACTCTGTAGGCCAACCTCATTGTCTCTGGCCTTTGATGGGGTCTAAGTCACAGGTCACGGGCTCCTTAACAGGTATGCTTGGTTAAAAATTCAGTGTAAAGTTCTCCTTGCTTCTTATCATCTTTGCAGTTTGAGTGGAGGCGAGAAGAGGGTCCGTCGAGGTGAGTTCAAGGAGGAGAAGGGCGCGGGTACGAGTGGACCCTTGTGGGGGTCTGGTGGCAGCGGTGGGATCGTTCTTCTCCTCGATGGGAGACTGCAAGTGTAGGACAGCTGGCTTTAGCGCCTCCATCAGTAAGCTTGGCCTGTTTCCACGGGTAGGAGGCCTAACACGGCCGAATGCTCTCCGAGCTTCATCCTGCGTTGTGTGGACAGGCTCACGTTTTTGGCCAAATAGTCAACGGCAGCTAGTGGGAGAGAGACAGAGAAGTAAAGGGGCTGTATGAATAAGTCCTTCACACAAAACGGCAGCATCTTGCACATCTGCAACCAAATCCCCAAACAAGCATGTTATAACTCAATCATCAACAGTCAGAGTCTGATTTGCAGGCATGGAAACCGGGTCTGAGCATGGGACATGACACTGTGGAAGACCAAGCATAACTTCACAGCCATGAGGGCTAGAGTCTTGGTTTAAAAATGAAAGCGGAGGCTCTCCGAAAGCTTGCCCTGGTGCTTCCTGTTTCCTTCTCCCATAGGGAATTAGATAAACATCTGGAGCAGAGGTCCACCAGTGGCCATTAGCCACAAGGTATAGATAGGAACTCTCGGTCTGGGGCCAGTGATGCTCTGTATTCTTGGTGCTTGGGGGGTGGGGGCAACAGTGGGAGGGCTTCTAGTGTCCTGGCCCCACCGCTGGACCTCCTGATGACACCTGGTATTTTTGGCCACTGTGTGACAGAGTGCTGGACTGGATGGGCCACTGGCCTGATCCAACACTGGCTTCTCTTATGTTTTTATATCCCCCCCTGATAGATCTTGGGAAAGTTACTGACAGCAGATATCTGTTCTGATCTTACAGGAGTCATTCCAGGGTCTTTCGCCTGACGTGAAGACACCCCCATTCCCCGCTCCTCACTTGGCGAGTAAAAGTTTCAGTTCTGTCCCACCACCCGGTTGCGGGACGGCGACACCCCTGCTTACCTGAGCTCCAGCTGCATCCTCTGCCTCCCTCCGTCCGCCCCTCCTCCCGTTCTAACATCTCAAATTAAATTAATAAGAAGCTGGCAGCGGAGGCCCCGTTGGTGCCAGGGAGTAAACAAATTTCAGCCGTCAGCATCCTGTCAGTCGCCTGCCCCAAAGGGGGGTCCCTTCCAGGCAAAAATTGTTATTAGACTTGTCACATCCATTAGGATTCCTTTCACGCTTCTGCGCTCCGTCTCCAGCATCATTAGCATGGCCGCGGCCTCTGGGAACTGCCAGGACCGCTCTGCTCTGGCACCTTTCTGCTCCCCCCCCCACCTCCCTCCCCTAGCTGGGCTGGAATGGGACGGTTTGCTGCCTCCTGACATGTGATCAGCGCTCCAGTTGGGCACCCACCCCAGAGACGCAGATGGGCTCCACAGAAACTGGAAGCCAGGAATGGGGGTGGGGGTTCTGATCCTGGTCCTTTCTTGGCTCCGGAGCTGGTCGTGGGAGTCTGGCTGAGTTCCTTAGGAATCCCACCAGAAAGGCAGCCCATAAGCTGCGCACAAAGACATCATTTTCAGAACCATGGAGGGCTTATCTAGAAGCACCCTCCCTACACCGAGTCCCAATTTAGCATTCCTTTTCAGGGCCAGAATTGGAGGAAAAATAACATCACAGGGTTTCTGCATATTTACAACAGAAACCAACGGTGGCTAGTCCTGACTGGCTAGTGCCCATGCCTTCACCTTTGAAACACGCTCCCCACAATATATAAAAAGGGGATGAGATAGATTCATGGAGGATGTCTATTGATGGCTTCTAGCCATGGTGGCTGAGGGGAAGGGGAACCTCCACATTCAGAGGCACTAAGTCTCTGAATCCCAGAGCCAGGAGGCAACATCAGGGGAAGGCCTCGGCCTCTATGCCCTGTTGCTGGTCCTCCAGAGGAACCGGTTGGCCCCTGTGTAAAAAACAGGATGCTGGGCTAGACAGGCTCTTCTTATGTTTTTAATCTCAAGAGCAGGTTGGTAGTTTTAAACACTTCCTTAATATGTTGGCAAATGATAAGAGAGACACATATGTAGAGAGCCGGAGGTAACAACGGAGATGGCATTTGATTCACCGGTCACAGTGGCTCACACCAGTCAACCAAGTTGCAAACTTAGAAGGAAAGTGAACCGTGCACAGCTGCAAGACCTGCGAATTTCGTTGTTTGATGTCTGTCTCTTCTTTATAGCAGCAGCTAAGATTCTTACATGCATGCCTCTATTGGTCAAAATGGAAGGCCTGATCCTGACAAAGTTATGAACTTTCAATGTGCTTCTGTTTTTAGTGTGTTTAAATCTTTCCCATTGCAACCAAGGAGATTTAACATTTGATGGTTTTGTCTGATTGGATCTGGTTGCTGCTCTTAGTGTCGGTGTTTCATTTCTAAATCTCAGGCTGTGCAGTATATGAATCAAAACCAGAGAGACAACATAAATCTTGAGACACGGGAAGGCTACAACCACTGGTGGGGCTCAGTGGGACTTCCTTCTGAGTAAACATGCTTAGGAACATTAAAATGAACTCTGGTGATAACCTGGATAACCAAGTGAGTCTTCTGAACCCCAATGGGGAAGGAGTTGTGTACCAATGGTGCCACCCTGGAAAAGTCCCTGCCAATGAGGACACGCAACACAGGGCATCATCTGAACGCCCAGGGAGGCCTGCTTTGAAATTGCAACCCTTGGACATCTTGCCGTCTAGTCTGGGATGGATTGTGCCTGGCGTAGAGATGTGAAGGCCCGGAAAAAAAACGGAAAAATCCGGGGAAAAAACAGTTTTTTCCCGTTTTTTTCCTGAAGCTTTTTTGTTTTTTTCTGAAAAATTGGAAACATTGAAAAAAGAAAAGAAAAGAAAAAAACATTGATTATGGAACGTTTTATTTTAACATGATGAATAAAATATTTTAAGACAAGGTGTTCAAATATTTTCCAAATCATTTCTTATATATATA
>NW_015167061.1:1042349-1046624 GCF_001447785.1 Gekko japonicus
TTTTTTCAATTTTTCCGAAAATTTCCGTTTTCTCCCGAAAAACCAGGAAAAAAACCCGGGTTTTTTTCCGAGCTTGAAAATTTCCGGAAATTTTACATCTCTAGCCTGGCTTCAGTTAATTGCTGGCATGATTCAGTAGTTTGGTATTTCATATTCAGATGGAGGAGCGCTGGGTTCCAATCCCAGTCTTGCCCGTCAAGCTCCCTACTCTACCTTACAGGACAGTGGTAAAGGGGAGAAAAAATGGAAAAGGAGAGAACCCTCAGCTCCTTGGAAGCAAGTTGAAAATGTGACCAGAGATTTGGGTGTATGCGGAGCTATTCAGATACACCACAGCTATTCAGAGATGCTGAAGAGAAGGTCCGGGGCTCAGCCCCCCACCCCCACCCCCGATTAAGCCCCCGTTTCACTGTCATTCTTGCACATGAGGAGCAATCAGGTGGGCCTCCGGTTTTTTTGCATTTCTGTTTTTGAGCCCAGCTTCTGTTCGGGGGCCCAAGAGAGGAAGGAGGCCGCACGAGATGAGCTGGAGAAATTAATTCTCCTTGGGAATTAATAAATTCCGCGGCGTGGTCAGGCTCAACCTGCTCCAGGCATCCGTGAGCAATTGGGACAGCGGTGGCTTCATTAACAGCCCAGGTTTCCCCTCTCCTTGCTTCTAGGGAGGCTGCCCAGGAAAAGCTCCCCCCGCCCCCGCTCTCCTTTTATGCCCCGGCTCCGAATCACAAGCGCCAAAAACTCCAGTCCAAGAGCGAACTGGTGTCCCTGCATCGCCAAGTGTGAGTGAGTGGAGGGGCTGAAGCCAGAAACAAACCGTCGGGCTGCCAGGAGCCCAAACGGCCTCTTGTCTCTCTTCATTACGCAAGGCTGTGGCCTGGCCTCCGTGTCCTCCACCTCCCAGGGGAAGGGAAGTAAGTTTGCTGTGCTCTGCTAAGGGTGTGAGTTTAGGAAACACTCCCGACAGAGACAGGCAGCGGAATAGCCTGTACTGGACGGAGAACGCCCACTGAAGGGCCTTTCAGGGCACTGAACCTGCATTCAAGAACTTGTGTAGACAAAACTGAAGAAGACCCACAGCAGGAAAAAAAAAAATTCCCAGTCTATGGCCTGGGGAATGCTGGAGTCCCCTGAGTTTATGGCTAGTGTAACTGGAGAAATACAACCACCCAGGGGTCATTTCGCAGAAAAAGAGGTGCAGGAGCTCATTAGCATAACTCATTAGCATAACTTATTTGCATATGCCACACCCCCTGACATCACCGGAAGTGTGTCAGAAGGCAACACCCACTGCTCAGGCAGGCTCCACTGGACTCTTTTGGATTGCAAACTATTGGGGGGGGGGGACGTAGCAGATCTGTCCTTGCAGAGGAGGGAGAGCTTGTACCTGAATAAAACTTGGTCTTAAAGGTGCCACTGGACTGTTTTGTACCGGGGGGGCTGGGCGGGATCTGCAACTTACCTGGCTGCTTCTTGCTCTGACAGAGGGCTGCTGGGAGCAAGGGGTGGGGCTTGTTGCATGTGTCCGCCCCCTGGGCTCTTTACTGACAGAGCTCCACTCCTGTGCGCTCCTGCAGGAAATGACCCCTGCAACCACCAGTATCAGACCAGAGGAGACTGCAGCGCTGCATGATGCTCTGGCCTTATCTTCTTGCCAGGAGCTCCCATTGAAACAGGGCAGTAAATTTTAACCCTTGCTGGCATAGCATTACAGCATGGAGCAGTGCCTGAGACAGAGGCCGGTGACCTGCAACGGAGGCTGCCTTTCCATCTCTGCATGCAGAGACATAGAATCCTCCACCCTCAGAGGGCACCTGGTACCTCCCTGTTGGAATTGCAAGTTGCTTACACTTCAGCCATTACAGAGTTAAATGTTGTTAGTTAGCAAACAGGATGTTACGTTACATAATGTATTCAAGGGCGGGAAAGTTTGTGGGAGTTGTTTATCCTGATGAAGTGACCTGTAACCTTTGTATTGGTCTACTAACATCTTGTTTGTAGAAATGCTTTGATCTAGCATTAATGTATTCACAAGTTTATGGCCCTTTGTGTGAACCAAAGAGGTAGTTCTCTTCTAGAAGCCAAGAGAGATAGAAAGATGTAGCTGTTAGCATATATTACTGAGAGTAACTGCAAGTATGTAACCTTTTATTTTATTTCTTTTATCCAAAGTACCATACCCATGTTTTATTTTGTTTTTATAGTAAAGATATTTTTCTTTTACTAAGTGTGGCTCTTGTGTTTGCAATACAACCATCGACCTTGAATAAAGAATCCCAACACTCCCAGCTCCAGGCTTTACCTCCTTCAGGAGCAAAATACACAGATTAACACAGAAATTCAGGAAACAAGTTCCTCTGATAACAGGTAATTTTCTCTTTTACCTTCTTTAACAGAAAAAAATAACTTTGTGGGCATGAGCAAACCTGCCCTTCCCACTTAATTTTTAAAAATACCTATTTTTTTGGGGGGGGGGCAGAAGAAAAAGCAAAAACAACTGAACCTGAGAGTACCCTTTCCTAGCATAAGGAAGCAAGGACAGATGGGTGAGTGCTCTTATTAACTTTCTAATTCCGCTCCTAAATAGAACATCAACGTCCTGCAAATGTATCATAAGTGCAGGGAAGGAAATTCCAAATGTTAATCCAGAAGGGGGAAAGTGCCTCAGTTATTCTAGATCAAACACCATCTGTCAGTGTTCCCTCTAAGCTGAGTTACTGCGAGGTGGCTCACAGGTTTTTAAGCCTCCGCCTCACACATTTTTGTCTTCGCTCAGGAAGGAGGGCTCCAGAGCAAACTAATTTATGCAGTAGCCAAATCGCTCACTCACAACTTTAATGCCAGGAGCTCACAAAGTGGCATTTTTGCTCACAAGACTCCACATCTTAGAGGGAGTGTTGGTCTACAGTAGAAGAAAAGGCCGGTCTCTCCCCACCCTTAATTGCAGTATGATCTATTCCTCCTGCCCCCCCTCCCTCTGCCCTCCCGTTTCCTTCTTTCCCACCTCCTGCCGCAACACACACAGGTCCGCCGGAGGGCATCTTTATTGGAAATACATGGTATTGGAATTTGTCTAAGATTTTTATCAATAGCAGGTGTGGGCAGCCTCCACATCCCGAAGTGAGAGGAAGGTCAGGGGGTCGCAGATCAAGCTCCCTTGTCCCTCCTCCTTTTGGGAGGGGGGGAGGAGAAGGAAGGGCGCTGAGGGCCAGGGCCCATTCATCCTCCCCTGCTGCTGCCGCAGCCGTTTCTCATTTGGCCGGAGAAGCTGAGCACATTAAAGGAGCAGGGGATGAAAAGTCACCGCGGCCTGGAAGAAAAGGTCACCAGGGGACAAGCCCTGGGCGGAATAGGGGTGCAAATGAGTTTGGGGGGGGGAGGCGTACCTTCACAGTCTCTGCAAGTCACACGCTGATTTCTGGGTTCGATGGTGGCCAGCGGTCTCTCCGGCTCAGAGTCTCTTGGGTTTTGGTGACCCCTGACCTTCCTGACTCCGTGGAAGTGACCAAATGGCCACTAGGGCTGGCTACTCGTTCCCTTAAAGTTTCCCATTTCCTTTGTAATTAAGATGCTCTGTTCTGGAATCAAGGAACCACACACACACCCCATGAAAATGAAGGGAAAGGATCTCTGCTCACTAGCTACAAGCTAACAGTTTGGTGCAGTGGTTAGGAGCACAGACTCTAATCTGGGAGAACAGGGTTTGATTCCCCACTCCTCCACATGCAGCTGCTGGTGTGACCTTGGGCCAGTCACAAGTTCTCTCAGAGCTGTTCTCTCAGGAGCAGTTCTCGAGAGAGCTCTCTCAGCCCCACCAGCCTCACGGGGTGTCTGTTGTGGGGAGGGGGAGGGAAAGGAGATTGTGAGCCACTCTGAGACTCCTTTGAGTAGTGAAGGGTGGGGTATAAATCTGTTCTCTTCTTCTCTTCATCTCTTCTACTTTGTTTATGGGTCCTGGGAATGGTGTGTGAATAGGGAGGCCCTGCTTTAAATTGGCGCCACGGCAGCTGGGTTCCCTGCACTATTTCCATGACCTGCAACGTCCGCAGAGAAACTGCGGTTTGTTTCACTGTGGAGATATAACTGTACTCAGGGGTCATTTCCTGCAGGAGCGCACAGGAGCAGAGCTCCGGCAGTAAAGAGCCCAGGGGGCGGGCACATGCAACAAGCCCCGCCCCCTGCTCCCAGCAGCCCTCAGTCAGAGCAAGAAGCAGCCAGGTAAGCTGCAGAGGCCCCCCCCCCCCGGCCGCCCACTCCAAAACAGCCTAGGGGCCCCTT
>NW_015167061.1:1046669-1078611 GCF_001447785.1 Gekko japonicus
GGGCAGCACCTCCCCGCCCCCCCCCCCCCGGAATAGCTAGCAATCCGAAACAGTCCAGTGGAGCCTGAGCGGTGGGTGTTGCCTTCTGACACACTTCCGGTGATGTTAGGGGTGTTTGGCATATGCATATGAGTTATGCTAATGAGTTATGCTAATGAGCTCCTGCCCCTCTTTTTCCACGAAATCACAGGCCCACGACTTTCCAGCATTCTGCAGGTCGGCGGCCAGGCCGGTGGCACTGCCCGCAGGTTTCTTTGAGCGCGTTCCCTCCCCGGGCGAGCAAACTCCCATAGCCCTGATCCCCATGTTCCAGGTTCCCTGTGGGAGGGGGGTTACTCACTTTGCCCGTACTGCCCATACTGGTAGCCGGCCACGGGGTCCACGCTGTAGCCCGTGGTGGTGTAAGTCGGAGGGCAGTAGGACTGCGAAGTCGGGAGGCTGTCGACGGACTTGATGGAGTCGCTCCTCTGGCTGCAGCTGGCCGAGATGGAGTTGGCGGTCTCCAGGCTGCCGTGGAGGGGGGAGATGGAGAAGTCGGCCTGGGGCTGCGGCGGGACCCCGCTGGGGTTGCTGAGGATGCTCATCACCTGCAGAGGCACAAAGGGAGACCCGCGGGTCAATCGGCGCACAGCGAGAGCAAGCAGAGACGACTTCCACGGTAAGGAAACAAAGGCCTTGAATGGGGGGGGGACACTCAGGAGCCCCCTCCCAAGAAAGAGGGAGGCACCGTCCTTCTTTCGCTGTGCTGCCACCACTGCAGATGGGCGGAGGGTGTTACTGCAGCAGCTAATGCAGCTAATAAGGTTCCACCTGGTCCATAGAGCCACCGAAGGTGTCTCCTCAGTTAGTGGCTTGGGCACAGCTGCCCACAGTAGTTTCTTGCTAAAGCTCCATGTTCCGAGGTGGAATATCTCTGAATACCAGAAGGTGAAGAGCAGCAGCAGAGCTTTCCAGAGCATCTGGCTGGCTTCTGTGATGCTGGACTAGATGGACACCTGGTCTGATCCAGCAGGGCTCTTAAGAACGTCAGAAGAGCCTTGTTGGATCAGACCAGTTGTTCCCTCTAGTTCAGCATCTTGTCTTGCAATGTGACCAACCAGTTCCTCTGGAGGTTCAGTGACAGGGCACAGAGGCCGAGGCCTTCAGAAGAGCCTTGCTGGATCAGACCAGGGAGGGTCCATCTAGTCCAGCCCCCCGTCTCACACAGGGGCCAGCCAGTTCCTCTGGAGGGCCAGCAACAGGGCATGAAGACCAAGGCCTTCCCCTGAGAAGAACCTCAGAAGAGACCTGCTGGGTCAGACCAGGGAGGGTCCATCTAGTCCACCCTCCTGTCTCACACAGGGGCCAGCCAGTTCCTCTGGAGCTTCAACGACAGGGCCTAGAGGCCAAGGCCTTCCCCTGATGTTGCCTCCTGGCTCTGGGATTCAGAGGATTAGTGCCTCTGAATGTGGAAGTTCCGCTCAGTCACCATGGCTAATAGCCATTGATAGACCTCTCCTCCAGGAATCTATCTAATCTCCCTTTAAAGCTGTTTATTCCTGTGGCCATCACTACATCCTCTGGCAGCAAATTAATCACTCTCTGTGTAGGGTATTTCCTTTTGTCTGTCCTGAACCTACTGACCATCAGCTTCCTTGGATGCCCTCAAGTTCTAGTATTTTGGGAGAGGGAGAAAAAGTTCTCTCTGTCAACTCTCTTCACTCCATGCATAATTTTAGAATCCTCTATCATATCCCCCCCTTAAAAGGAGCCCTGCTGGATCAGGCCAGTGGTCCATCTGGTCCAGCCTCCCGTCTCACACAGGGGCCAACCAGTTCTGCTGGAGGGCCAACAACAGGGCATGGAGGCCGAGGCCTTCCCCTGATGTTGCCTCCTGGCTCTGGGATTCAGAGCTTTAGTTCCTCTAAATGAATCCCTCTCCATGAGTTGTCTCTTTTCTAAACTGAAAAGTCCCTTTTCTAAGCTGAAAAAAAGAAACTGCTCTTCTGTTCTTAAACCCACAAGAAAAGAATGGAAGCGACCCCTTTCCTCTGTTGTCTGCACCCAGAATCTGGTATTCAGAGGTAGACTACTTCTTGATAAGGAGGTTCCATTTACCTCTCTTGACTGAAAAGAAATCAAAACGATTGCACTGCTTGGTCATACCACCTTCTTTTTGGGCTTGCTGACTCCTTGAGCACCCAGCTGGACATCTCCCAGATGTTCATAAAGAGGACAGGATAACCATCACTCTCAGTGATCTCTTCCCTGTCTCTGCAAAGGCAGGCCGGGCTTGGGATTCGGTGCCCTCCCCTCTTTGGCCTCCCTGGCAATATCCGGAGGCCAAACTTCAAACACTCTGCCCGCATCAGCTGCAGCGCTGGGGCTGGAAACGTGCCGAGGAGTCAGCGGTCACCTTGGGCAGCCGGTGTTCGGCTCCGAAGGCTTCTCGTTTTGAAAAAGTCTGAAAATGCAGTATAATCTCATTGACCTCAATTAATATCACAAATTGAAAATATTTGGATCCTGGCAAGAGGTGGAAGAAAGCTTTTTATCCCACCATAACCTCCTCCGGGGGAAATTCATTCTTTGGAATGACACGTGGCGGAACTATTGCAGCCCACACCAGCAAACAGAGAACCCGAACTGAAGCAACTGGCCAAGGCTCTGGAAACTGACCCTTCGGGAAACAGGCTCCTCGAAGGTAGAGGCTTGCAGGGAAGGCGCAGGAACTGCTCAGGGGAAAAGCTGTAGGATCAGGGCCCAGGGATGGCTTGGGTCTTACGGAGGTGGCAAAGTGGGAACTGGGCTGTACCATTCAGTCTGCAGGTAGGGCTGACTGAGGGAGTGGTCCTCCAAGACACACACACACACACCCCGCACCCACAGAAAAGTAGCCCTCCAGGTAGAGAAGATTAAACTACACACTGTACTTCCTTGTGGGCCTGTGTAGTATGTGAAGGGAACTGGAGGGGGAGGGACAGGGGGCCCCTGCATCACCAGAGCCCCCATGTCTGCGCTCAACAGTGTTACAGCCCAGGCCCAGGTTGGTCAACCCAGTCAGAAGCAGAGTTATATCTGTGCTTTTTTGGAAGACGAAGATGACAAAGAAGAAGAAGATGAGGAGGAGGAGGAGGAGGAGACTGAATTTATATCCCACTCTTCACTACCCGAAGGAGTCTCAGAGCGGCTGACAATCACATTTCTCTTCCCCTCCCCACAGCAGAGGTAGGTGGGGCTGAGAGAGCTCTTTCGAGGACTGCTTGTGAGAGAACAGCACTGAGACAACTTGTGACTGACCCAAGGTCACACCAGCACCTGTATATGGAGGAGAGGGGAATCAAACCTGGTTGTCCCAGATTAGAGTCCGCGCTCTTAACCACTACACCAAATTGTCTCTCCTACACCAAACTGGAACCAAACTGGCAGACAATTATCACCCATTTCTCCCTGGTTAATTCAAATTAATCCATCAATCTACACTATTTCTATACAGACTCATTGCTATAAGGCTCGGCATACATGGAAGCAACTGTAGTGGGGGAAAACCCCAATAATTTAAGACTACGAAAACGGACAGTAGCAAAAAAGAAATCTGTACATAATTTATTCTTTATTCCATCTGTATCCCAATTCTCTTCCCAACAGGGGGGGCCCAGAGGGGCATCCGTTGTTCTCCTCTCTGTACAACCCCGGGAAGATGGTTTAAGGCTGAAAGGAGGGGGGACTTGGCCAAGGTCAGTCAGCAAGTTCCCAAGACAGAGTTTGGAACTTGGGTATTTGAGGAAGTGAGCAGTGACACGAAAGCTCCTCCCCTGCCCAGGCCCGTAGCTACAGTGGAGCTTTTGGGGGTTCCACCTCCTTTCTTAAAGGCACAGCCTCACAAGAATTTCTCCTGTAAATGCTTTTTTTCAATCATTTGTAAACATTTTAAGCAGAGTAGGGTGCTGTAGTTGACTAACTCCCGCACTGAGCAAGGGGGTTGGAGTAGGTGACCTCTAGGATCCCTTCTAACTCCGTGTCAAGAAACTGGTCTCCTTTAAGAGAGTTTTTTCCTGCCAACATGTTAGCTTTTATGACTATAGAAGTCACCACCCCCACCTGCCGGCTTGTTCTCAGAATTGTTGCTTAGGCTGGCAGAAGTGATTAACTTGCAGCAGCTGAGAACTGTCATCTAAAGTGCTTGACAGCTTGCAATTTAGAGATCTGTCCTGGTAACAGCTTTCTATTGGCAAAACGGCTTTTCCTTCTGCACTGAGAACTTCAGCCCCACCAGAAAAAAAATTGTCCCACAAGGCACAAAACCCTGGCTGTGAGCCTATCCCTGCCACAAATGTTGTTAGTCTTGAAGGTGCTCCTGGACGCTTGCTCTTTCCTGCTGCTGCAGACAGACTCACATGGCTACCCGTTTTGATCACACGACACCATACTGACTCTTAACTACTCTTGAAAAAAAGAACTCCAATATAACAGCAATGATCATAATGTAATACACAGTATATACTTTTGTGGCAATTTTTTTAAAAATCAGATAAGAAAAGGCAGCCATCATAACAAGACCCCTTCTGAACTCACATGTAATGCCAAATTCAGGGATAAATAAAAAATAACAGAGAAGACAGGAAGCAGACAGTGGTGGGGAAGAAAGTGGATTTAAGAAAGAATTGATAAATACATGGAGGAAGGGTCCCTCAATGGCTGTTAGCCACGGTTGTTAAATGGAACCTCCACAGCCAGAAATAGTAGAACTCTGGATGTTAATTGCTGGGTAGCAACAAGAGGGGGAGGACTTGGATCTCCACGTCCTGGCTTCTAGGAGCATCTATTTGGCTGCTGTATGAAAACAGGATACTGGACTAGACCGGCTCTTGGCTTAATGCACCAAGGGTCTTCCTGAGCCCATGGCAGTCCACTGCTCCCCCTTCTCTGCCTCCCCCCAAAGGAAGAAAACAAACATTAGCTGTCTCTTAAACAACAAACTAAATTAACCAGGAGAAACATATTGGGGAGCCCTGCTGGACCGGCCCACAGAGAGTCAATCTTCCTCAGCATCCTGCTTCCGTCTTTCGCTCGCCAGATGTCCCAGAAGGCACGCGAGCAGGTGATGAAGGCACCAGCCCTCCCCCAGGCATATACTCAGGGCCGGCTCACCCACTAGGCGAACTAGGCATTCGCCTAGAGTGCTGGGCCCTGGATGGGGCGCCGAGCTGTGCCTCCCCCCCCCGCCAAAAGCCCGTGAGCAGCTCTCCAAGTGTCAGCACTTCACTAATTGGGGAGAGGCATCCGGTGAGCATCCCCCGCTTGGAGACAGGATCCCCCCCTCCCTCCCAAACTGCCTTCGGAACCGGAGCACGAGAGAAATCTCTCTTCCATCTTTGAGGGCGCTGCAGGGACATGTGGGGCATGCTTGCTGGGTCTGACAGCTGCGGAGGGGGAGGAGGCGGTGGCGGCGGTAGCAAAAGGGTGGCTGGCTCCAGAGGTCTCCAGGCCCCAACGGGAGGTTGGCATCTGCGCCACAAGGCAGCCTTGCCTAAAGCGCAGAAACACCTCAAGCCGGCCCTGCATATACTGCCTCTGAATGTGAAGATTCCATTCTGCCCCCCACCCTGCAATGTCCTCCATGGATGCTCTACGAGGCTTATCAAGAAGGAATGGGGACTGACTTCATTAAAAGTTAGGGTTAAGGTTAAGTTCAGGTGAGCAGCCATGTTGGTCTGAAGCAACAGAACAAAGTCTGAGTCCCCTGGCACCTTCCAGACAAACAAAGTTTAATTCTGGGTATAAGCTGGGAAAGACTGAAGGTCAAAGAAGAAGGGAACGGCGAAGGATGAGATGGTCGGACAGTGTTATTGATGCAACAAACATGAAATTGAGCAAACTCCGGAGGACGGCGGAAGACAGGAGGGCCTGGCATGATGTGGTCCATGGGGTGGCAAAGAGTCGGACTCGACTGTGTGACTGAACAACGACAACAAGCTTTGGTGTGCTTGCACACTTGTTTAGGTTAAAGTTAAGGTTAGGGTAAAGATGAAAACATTTTACTTCTTGGGTGGAGACTGAAGGACAGCCATGACAGAATCAGGCAAAATAAAAAGGCCCAATGCCACCACCATACGAAAACAAGGAAACAAAAGAGGGCAAGTTCTTATACCCCCTGGAACCAATGTTCCCTCTAAGCTGTGGGGTCTTGTGAGCAAAAATTCTACTTTGTGAGCTACTGGCATTAAAGTTGTGAGCGAGCGATTCGGCTACTGCATAGATTAGTTTACTCTGGAGCCATCCTTCCTGAGCTGAGATAAAAATCTGTGAGCCGGAGGCTAAAAAACTGTGAGCTAGCTCACACTAACTCAGCTTAGAGGGAACACTGCCTGGAACTAACTCTTACATCTGTCTACAGTCCCGGATCTTTCGAGCCATTCTGGAAGCTTCCATGTCTCACTTTGTTGACAGCAAACCTTACTACGGCCCTCTGTTGGGTTGAGGCAAGAGGCCCCCCGCCCCTTGAGACTGGACATGCCTTCATGGCTCTACTTCCAACCAAGTTATAGCAACTTCCCTGCTTGCTTCTTAAACCTTGAACTCCAATGGGAAGGATTATTTTCTCATCCTCTCTCTCTCTCTTTGACCTTGCTTTCCCATAATTTATTACTTCTTGGAGCATTACCATCACTAACGAAAAATCAATGGCTTCTCACCTCCGAAAGGTTTTTTTATCTGGAAGGAAATCAGTCATCTTGTCAATCACAGCGGCTGGCAGCTTTCTCTCCCCCCCTCCACTTCTTATCAATCCTTCATTCCAAATTCTCCCTTCAGGCTTCCAATCAGATGCCGCGAGAAAGTCTGTAGTTCAGAGAACCGTCCGACTTCACTGCAAGTGGCTTTGCAAGGAGGCAGGAAAGAAAAGCCTGACAATGGGGTGTTGTGGTTAGATCATGACTGGGGGAAACGTGAGTTCAAACGTGAGTTCAAGTCCCCACTCAGCTATGAAGTTTACTGGGCGACCTTGAGCGCGACTCTCTCTCTCTCTCTCTCTCTCTAAGGTTAATCTATCTGACATAATTGGTGCAAGGATGCATCGTTCCCTCTAAGCTGTGGGGTCTTGTGAGCAAAAATTCCACTTTGTGAGCTGCTAGCATTATTATTATTATTATTATTATTATTATTTTTATATGCCGCCCTCCCTGCTTTTCGGCACACTCAGGGCGGCTAACAACATAGATATAGATGTACAATTAAACATTTCATTAAAATTACAATATAAACTATAAATACATTACACATAGCTATAACACAAGAGGGCCAACCACTCAGATTCAATTAAAGTTGTGAGCGAGCGATTAGGCTGCTGCATCAATTAAGTTTGCTCTGGAGCCTTCCTTCCTGAGCTGAGACAAAAAGTGTGTGAGCCGGAGGCTAAAAAACTGTGAGCTGGCTCACACTCACTCAGCTTGGAGGGAACGCTGCGGTGCATGCCGCCTTACAGTTCTCAGTCCTTTGGCCGCAATAATGCAAGTGAGAAGGTGGGGCTCGAATCCCTACATCGGCTTCCTGTCTGCTCCTGGATCCAGCGCCCTCCGCAGCCTCCCCCCTTCCCTCTCTGCTCTCATATGGCCCACAACGCTCCCGCCAAGGCCTTGGCCCTTTCTCCCTTGCTGCCCCAAATACAGGCAACGGCCACCCAGGAAACTGGCGTGAAGCCCCCATTCCCACTCCCTTCACCTCCTTCCTCAACACTCCCCCCTGCCCCTTGGAGCGGCAGCCACCTCCATCCTCCCCCCCCCCCCCCATGCAACTCAGCTTGTGGAGCTGGAATGAACTCAGCGGCTTTCCCTGTCCGTCCGCCTCCCTCGCCTTCCATGTGGCGCCTCAGATTGCAGAGGTCCATCAGTGGCTATTAGCCACAAGGTATAGATAGAGACTCTGGGGCAAGGGATGCTCCGTATTCTTGGTGCTTGGGGGGGGGCAACAGTGGGAGGGCTTCTAATGTCCTGGCCCCACTGGTGGACCTCCTGATGGCACCTGGTATTTCTGGCCACTGTGTGACACAGAGTGTTGGACTAGATGGGCCATTGGCCTGATCCAACATTGGCGTCTCTTATGTTCTTATGCTCTTATGTTCTTAAATTCCTCAACAAGGGGACCTGTTGCCTTGCCCTTTGTCCATCCCCAGGTACACCACTTATTGTTGTTATTAACCATAGAATAACATTTTCAAGCAACCGTACGGTGATACTTGATCAAACTAATCTTCCAGTCCCTGTGTGAGCTGCGTAGAGTCTAAACTGGGAGATACCGGGACTGTGGCTCAGTGGCAGAGCCTCTGCTTGGCATGCGGAAGGTCCCCGGTTCAATCCCTGGCATCTCCAACTAAAAAGGGCCAGGCAGTAGGTGATGGGAAAGACCTCCGCCTGAGACCCTGGACGGCTGCCGCTACTCTGAGTAGACAAGACTGACCTCGATGGACCGACGGCCTGATTCAGTCGAAGGCAGCTTCATGTGTGTGCAGAAGGTTGCAGAACCAGAGGAGTTAGCCGTGTTGCTGCAAAATATTAAAAAGCCCAGCAGCACCTTTAAGACTAACGAACTGTATTGTAAAGCTTTCAAGAAACACAGCTCTCTTTGTCAGATACATCCGATGAGGAGAGCTGTGCTTCTCGAAAGCTTATGCTACGATAAAATTTGTTCGCCTTAAAGGTGCTACGGGGCTTTTGACTACTATTTCACAGAAGGCTGCAGCAACTCTTTATGTGATGAGAAATAGCCCAGCCCACCCCCCAGATAGGTTTGTCATCCTCCCAAGTCCTAGAGAGCACAGCTGAGCACTCTTGTGTGCCTCCCCACTGTGGTTGTTAGCAGTGTTCCTTCTAAGCTGAGTTAGTGTGAGCTGGCTCACAGTTTTTTAGCCTCCGGTGCACACATTCTTGTCTCAGCTCAGGAAGGACGGCTCCAAAGCAAACTAATTTATGCAGCAGCCAAATTGCTCACTCACAACTTTAATGCCAGGAGCTCACAAAGCAGAATTTTTCCCCACAAGTCTCCACACCTTAGAGGAAGCATTGGTTGTTAGTTGAAATGGAGAAAGCGCATGGGAAAGAGCAGGTAGAGAAAGAGGTACTTTTCTCCCTTTCTCACAATACAAGAACTTGTGGGCACTCCATGAAATTGCTGAGTGGTCGGGTTAGAAAGGATAAAAGGAAGTCCTTCTTCACCCAAAGAGTGATTAACACTTGGAATTCACTGCCACAGGAAGTGGTGGCGGCTACAAGCATGGACGGCTTCAAAAGGGAATTAGATAAGCATATGGAGCAGAGGTCCATCAGTGGCTATTAACCACAAGGTATAGATAGGGACTCTGGGGCAAGTGATGCTCTGTCTTCTTGGTGCTTGGGGGGGGGGCAACAGTGGGAGGGCTTCTGGTCTCCTGGCCCCACTGGTGGACCTCCTGATGGCACCTGGTATTTCTGGCCACTGTGTGATACAGAGTGTTGGACTGGATGGGCCTTTGGCCTGAATCAACATTGGTGTCTCTTATGTTCTTAACCTTTCTAAGCAGAACCTCAGCACTGGCTCTGAGGCTACAAAAGGAGCGTCTGGGCTTCCCACTTTGTCCATTTCCGAGGCACGATTCGAACTGGGGGCTTCTTAGGGGCTTGCGGCCTTAGCCTGGGAGGCTGTATCACCTCCTTCAGTGGCAGAATCGGGTCGTGAGGAGAAGTGAGAAGAGCCAGGCAGCAGGCACATTTCTCTGTAGTCCTTAATAAGATTGCCTTATATGGGGGAATCGTTTCCCCCGCCCCCTTCTCTCCTGGGTACTCCCCCCCCCAGACTTTTCTATGTTCCTACCACTGTCCCCCCCCAAACCCATGCCTCATTTCTCCCTCTGGGATTTCATCACTCTCTCCCATACTTTAAAAGAAGGCGAAGTCTCCCCCCACCCTTAAAAATGTAATTAATTCTCTCCATTTCTGAGCCGGCCCTCAGGGCCTCTGGCCGCGGAGACTCAAGCCGGGAAATGTGCGCCCTTTACGATAAACGCAGGCGGCTCTGGAAAGTGAAGCACAATTAGGAGGTCCAATCTCTGCCATCAGCCGCTTTATTTTGGGCCGGGAGGTGGCCTGTGCGGGGCAGTGTCAAGCGAGGGAAGCCCACAAAGTCCGGGGGCAGGTGGGAGGAGGAGGAGGGGAAATAGTAGGGCAGCCGTCAGGGTTGCAGGGGGATATTGGAGGGGAGAGTATTGGGATACGGGAGGGAAGGTTATCCCTATGCAGGTTTTCCCCCCACCAATCAATAGTCAATTTTATGAACTGTCTGGTACACACACACCCCTTCCGAAATCTCCGAATTCAGTCTTGTCTCGGTACAATCAGAACGATCAATCTGGTCCTATCACTGCTTCGTATGGAGCTGCCTTAGATAGCCGGCCCAGAATGATTAATTCTCCCCAGTAGCGGCTCCCCAAGGGTCTCAGGTGGTCCTTTCCGCACTTGGATCTCATCCCTGGTTTTATCAGAGTTCAACTCGGGACACAAGGCTTTGCATTTATCCCTGGTTATAACAGCATCCGTTTATCCTGAGACAAGTGTGGGGCAAAAGCGGGGTGACCTCATTGTAATATGGAAACAAAAAAATACCCCGAGATAATTACAGGGGTGAACTCGAGTTTCGTGTAGAATGTAAAAATACCCCGAGATAATTACAGGGGTGAACTCGAGTGTAGCGTAGAATGTAAGTTTGGGGATGGGGGTGAAACAGGATTTAAGGTCTAGTGCGGGAAGGACCCCTGAGGGAGAGCTTGTCTGCGCTTCTGCTGCAAGAAGTTCGGCAATGTGGAGATGCCGGGAATGGAGTCTCTGCCAGAGGTTCCACAAAACTACAGCCCCCCCCAAGGGTCCTGATGTCGAGTCTAGACGCTGCACTAAAACACCTGCTTGGCTTGCAGAAGGTTGCGGAAGGTTCAAGCCGGGCAAGTCTTTCTCAGGCCACAGGTTTTCAGAAAGAAAGACTTCCTTGGCCTTAGACCTTGGAAACCCAGTGGCCCAGATTAGGCAAAGGTCTGACTCCGTATACAGCATCAAATGATAACCCCTTCCCATAATCTACTGCCACTTTCCAAGCAAACACCACTGGCCCATTGATGGGTTTAGCAAATTAAAACGCTTCAGTACTTATAGAGTTAACTTTGTTTCTTCGTCAACAAGAAGTCACATGTGTTTATTGTAACTAATCTGTTATCAAGTGAGAAAAGCCCACAGATCTTGTAGGAGGTCTTAGTTAAATGTCCCGAATTTTAGTGTTGTGATTGGAAAATCAATGTATTGGCTATTTTGCAAAACGGGGTCTCTTCCCTGCCTTTGTTTGCTTGGAGAAGAGATGCCATTCTTCTTGTGTAGTTTCCTAGCTGTAAACACGGAGATTTAGAGCCTGTTGTTTTAAGTCCCGTTTACCTTTTCCCTGTTAGTTCAAGTAAAGTTATTTTCTTTTTCAAACATACACATGGACTCTGACTCTTTCTCGTAGCTCTGCTGATTTAATCTCTGATAAAGAATATTTTTCTAAGAATACCTTTCAGGTTATGGGCCCAGCACGCTTCTGCTGGCCCAGGTGAGTCAAAGGCCTGACTCCATAAATGGCATCAAACTATGACCCTCTCCCATTGTCTACCCCCTTGTTCCAAGCAAACACCATTGGCCTATCAAGGTCAGTCTTGTCGTCTCTCACTGGCAGTAGCTCTCCAGGGTCTCAGGCAAAGAAAGGTCTCTCCTACCCTACTTGCTGCCTGATCCATGGGGGTCCAAGTAATGAAAAAACATACACTGCAAGAAGCTTTTGTAAATTAACGTGTTCTGTTTATAACTATCATTCTATAAAGTGCATTGTGTGCTATTATAACATCCATGTCAAGTACATATGTTCAGTACATTCAGAATAACAATAACATTCAGTTCATGCAATTTCACAGCTACCAGTCAATTTAGCATCAGTATTTTAAAAGTCAAGCCCCAATGGGAGTTTCCAGAATTACAAGCCCGCTTCTAATTGCACGAAGTTTTCAATAAAAGGGTGGTGGTGGAAAGCTTTCATTTGTAGTTGTGTTGATGCTTATTGCCAGTCCTACAAAAGACACATTGTGCAGATTCATGGATGGAGTGGTCCTGTCATTCTCAGGGCTGTACCTGACAAGGACGTTATAATAGCACACAATGCACTTTATGGAATGATAGTTATAAACAGAACACGTTAATTTACAAAAGTTTCTTGCCGTGTATATTTATTTGTTGCTTGACTCTTCTAACACTGCAGCTTGGGTTGATACTACTGATCCATGGAGGTGCCAGAAGAGAATGTCACATGCGTGGCCAGTGCTCTAGCTAAATGAAACCTCCATGTTCAGGGCTAAGGCTAGGAAGACCAGATGCGGGGGGAAAAGCTCTTCCCTTCAAGCCCTCTTGATGGGCTTCCTGGACATCTGACAGTTCCGTGTTGGATGCTGGACTGGGTGGAACTATACTCTGATGCAGCAGGGGACTTCTGGTGTTCTTAGATGGTTCTGTCTGTAACTATACAGCATGAATCTCTCAGTCAGAAGCAATATATACCTGGGAGGCATGCCTCCCCTTCGTGGTGGAGGGGTTAGAGTGTTGGACCACGACTGGGGAAACCTGACTTCAAATTCCTCCGGGCCATGGACGTGTCTTGGTGACCCCAGGCTAGGCACTCTGTCTCAACCTCACAGGGCTGAAACAAGAACAAAACGGGGGAAAGGGAAGTATGTACATCATCCTGAGCTCCTCAAGGGAAGAAGAAGAGAAGAAGAGAAGAAGAGAAGAAGAGATTGGATTTAGATTGGAGAGGAGGAGGAGGAGGTGGAGGAGGAGGTTGGATTTATCCCCCGCCCTTCACTCAGAGTCTCAGAGTGACTTACAATCTCCTTCCCTTCCCCTCCCCACAACAGACACCCGGTGAGGGAGGTGAGGCTGAGAGAGCTCTCTCGAGGACTGCTCTTGAGAGAACAGCTCTGAAAGAACTTGTGACTTACCCAAGGTCACACCAGCAGCTGCATGTGGAAGAGTGGGGAATCAAACCTGGGACAGGTGGCACCAAAATGCTCAAGAATAATACCATACTTGGGAAGCTTGCTGGAAAATCAGGCTGGCCTTCAGCAGACGCTGGACTTGAGAGAGCCCGGCCCTCAGTTGGATCCAGCAGGCCAGCTCTTGGAGTGGGACTTTCCTGGGGAGCATTCTCATCTTCCCTCTCCTCTCCTGGGAGGACAAGGGTACCATTCCACGCAGATCCCTGAGCCCTGAAGGAAAAGCTCTGTCTTCCAGAGGCCAACCCCAAATCCCCATCCGCCGTTCCCCGCCTTGTGGGGTGGCAAGGAGACCAGCGGGTCATACGTTCCTCCCACCTGCTTTCGACAGCCGCCCTCTCATCTCAGAATCCCTTGATGCATTGCGGATCTCGCCATCATTAAAGAGGATTCGGCTCTCTCACTCGCCGGTATGTTTCCTAATCCCTGGAGACTATGCAGAGGATGCTTCGCTCGTCCCTCACTTAATTCTCCCCATCTCTGCGCTGAGATCCTTAAACCTCACTTTATCCCTCTCTCAGGGACAAAGCAAACTCTCCTGCCCGCCGCCTTCGCTCCTGCTAATACCTTTTCCATAATCAGAGCACAGTTTCTCTTTGGGTGGGAATCGGTGAAAGCGGCTATTTTAAATATACATGAAAGAGACAGGGAGAAAGAGACGGGGAGAGGGTTGGGTTTGTGTGTTTTTTTTTTTGAAAAGTTGAGGACTGCAGAAAGTTGGCACAGCAGAGAGAGACATGATCGAGGCTCCCTCTAAGCTGTGGAGTCCTGTGAGCAAAAATCCCACTTTATGAGCTACTGGCATTGAAGTTGTGAGTGAGGGATCTGGCTGCTGCATGAATTAGTTTGCTCTGGAGCCCTCCTTCCTGAGCGAAGACAAAAACGTGTGAGCTGGAGGCTAAAATACTGTGAGCTAGCTCAGCTTAGAGGGAACACTGGACATGATCCTAATCATTTTATAAAATATTATGAGCAGCGCAAAAAAGAATGGATGACGGAAAAGTCTCTCTCTCTCTCTCTCTCTCTCTCTCTCTCTCTTCTCTCTCTCTCTCTCTCTCTCTCTCTCTCTCTCTCTCATATTAGAAGTCACCAAAGACACAAGGTTCAAACTAACAGAAGGACATGATTCTTTACAGGGTGCCTCATTATCTTGCGGAACTCATGGCCACACGGCAGCTCGCGGCTTTCAAGAACGGCAGTGACTAGTTTATGGAGGATGTTTGGTCTGTTCATAGCCATGCTAGCTAAATGGAACCTCCATGTCCAGAGGAAGAGTACCTTTGTCTACCACCATGTGCGGAGGACAGAGGAAGGGTTGCCGCCGCCCAGGTTCCTCCTGCTGGCCACTGGAGGCAGGATGCGGAGCTCCGGGTCTGAAAAAGGCAGGCAACTTGTGCCTTCTTCTCAGGGAAAGGGAAGGCCCTGTTCACCTCTGAATACCAGCCAGCTGCAACTAGTGCCGGTGGTGGCCCCGTGCCTTCATGCCTGGCGCAAAAGAGCATCTTCGAGGTATATCAAAGGTCAGAATCGGAACGCTGACCCAGGCGGTGAGCCTCTGGTGGTCTGGATCTGGTCGGCTGGAGGGGGGAAGCCGAGAAAGGGCCCCGTCCCCAACCGGCCCCCCCTGCTACCCGCCGGCTCTCCAGAGCTGACCAGGTGCCGCAGCCCGGCGCAGCCCAATGCCAGCCGGCTTCCGAACCGGGGCCCGGCACAGCAGGCGCTGGAGGCTGCCGGCTTCCCTCCCCTCCTCCCCAGAGCGGCGCTAATCCACAAAGACTCCCTGAACAACCCCCCCCCCGCTTCCCTTAAGCCGCGGCTCGGTCCGGCTCCCTCTCCTCGCAGCCCCCCTGCCTGCGGCCAGGCGTCACGGAGCGCGGGCGCCGGCGCATCGCCTCCCGACCAGATTTCGCGCGAGCCTTTGAGCTTCTCCCCTCCGCGGCTGGGCGGCGGGCGGCCTTTCTTCCTTCCCCCGCGGACCTCCTCTCATCCCAGCCGGCGCTGCAAGCCCCTGTAAGAGACACCGAAGTCGAGCCAGCGCCTGCCGGGCTCCTCCGTCGGGGGCAGAGCGGGGAGGGGAGCCCCGAGAGGGGCCTGGGGGACAGGAAAGAATAGCCCTGGTGCCCTTCACCCAGCGCACAGCCGGCTGGCCAGAAGAGGAGGAGGAGGAGAAGAGGAGGAGGAGGAGGAGGAGGAGGAGATTGGATTTGTACCCCACCCTTCACTTGGACTCTCAGGGCGGCTTACAAACTCCTTCCCCTTCCCTTACCAACAACAGACACCCTGCAAGGTTGGTGGGGATGAGAGAGCTCTGACAGAAATGACTCTTTTTCAAGAACAGCTGAGCCAGAACTATGGCTTGCCCAAGGTCATCCAGCAGCTGCAAGTGGAGGAGTGGGGAATCAAACCTGGTTCTCCCAGATTAGAGTCCGCGCACTTAGAAGAGAAGAAGAAGAGACTGGATTTATACCCCGCCCTTCACTACCCAAAGGTGTGTCTCAGAGCGGCTTACAATATCCTTCCCCTCCCCCTCCCCACAACAGATACCCTGTGAGGTAGGCGGGGCTGAGAGAGCTCTTGACAGAAACGGCCCTTTTTCAAGAACAGCTCTGACAGAGCTATGGCTTGCCCAAGGTCATCCAGCAGCTGCAAGTGGAGGAGTGGGGAACCAAACCCGGCTCTCCCAGATCAGAGTCTGCGCACTTAACCACGACACCAAACTGGCCCTCTAAATGCATCAGACCTGTATAATCACTCCGGTTGGCCAGCCGGAAAAAGAAAAAAAGAAGGGGATGGTGCCACTGTTCCCGCTAAGTTGAGTTGGTGTGAGCCAGCTCACCGTTTTTTAGCCTCTGGCTCACACACATTTTTGTCTTCACTCGGCAAGGAGGGCTCCAGAGCCAACTGATTTACGCAGCAGCCCAATCGCTCGCTCACAACTTTGATGCCAGCAGCTCATAAAGTAGAATTTTTTCTCACAGGACTCCACAGATTAGACGGAGCACTGGTGGGTGCCCCGCCGGCCAGCACTTTCCATGTCTGCCTGCAGTTGGCTTCCTTTGGAACTCTGTGTTTTTTTTAAGAAACGGCCCGTCCCTCTTGAGTCCTCGTTTGAATTGGGTTTACTTTAATTCTGTGCGCAAATTTCAGGGGATTCTTGATCGGCGCTGCGATGGGGCGCCGCTTTTGCCCTTCCCCGCAAACAGGGAGGAGCCACGTGTTTGCCTACCCGGTCGCTGGACCATCCACACCGCCCTCCTAGCTGAAGCGGCCGCGCTCCTGAAGGGCAGCAAGTGGATGGAAGTGTTGTGTGGCAGGGACCCAAAGGAGTGGGCTTTTCTCAGGAGTGGTTCTTCCACGCTGCCAGCAAAGTGCCTCCGGGGCAGAGTGGCTTCCACTCTTACATCTGAAGTGGGACCAGATTGGGCTCCGCCAGCACAAGGGACACATCCTGGGAATCCCTTGCGGCCTCTTTGGCTATAAGGGTGGTCTAAACTCGTGGGCACTCCATGAAATTGCTGAGCAGTCAGGTTAGAATGGATAAGAGGAAGTACTTCTTCACCCAAAGAGTGATTCACACATGGAATTCACTGCCACAGGAAGTAGTGGCGGCTACAAGCATGGATGGCTTCAAAAGGGAATTGGATACGCATATGGAGCAGAGGTCCATCTGTGGCTATTACCCACAAGGTACAGATAGGGGCTCTGGGGCAAGGGATGCTCTGTCTTCTTGGTGCTTGGGGGGGGGTCAACAGTGGGAGGGCTTCTAGTGTCCTCCTGGCCCCACTGGTGGACCTCCTGATGGCACCTGGTATTTCTGGCCACTGTGTGACAGAGTGTTGGACTGGATGGGCCACTGGCCTGATCCAACACTGGCTTCTCTTATGTTCTTATAGGAACTCTTGGTCTGGGGGCAAGTGATGCTCTGTCTTCTTGGTGCTTGGGGGGGGGGTCAATAGTGGGAGGGTTTCTAGTGTCCTGGCCCCACTGCTGGACCTCCCGAAGGCACCTGGTGTTTCTGGCCACTGTGTGACACAGAGTGTTGGACTGGATGGGCCTTTGGCCTGATCCAACATTGGCATCTCTTATGTTCTTAAACCTAAATTCAGTGTAATGAGCCCTTCCCAGCCCTTCCCAATGAACTCTGGCTACTGGGTCTGCCTTGGCAGCAGACTTAGCTGAGAGGCAGGATATAAATGTTAAAATCAAATTTAAATCATGTTAACATTTTTAAACAACCAAACAAAAATTAAGGGGATGGCTCTGCTTAAAGAGGTGCCCTGGGTCTCTCCTACAGCTAAAACATGCTTGCTCCCCAAGACGGAAACACCTGTCCGTTTTTACCACGTCAAACTTCACTGAGACGTCTTCCTACATTTACATTTGGCACTTTGCATATTTGTGTTTCCCTTAACTGAAACACTATGCTGGATAGGTGTGCTTGTGGCTGTGTGTTGCTAGCAATCAGTACCATGGAGAGCTCCTGTTGCAGGGGAAGCAAGTCCAGAATATCCCAAGGTAAGGGGAAGATTTGGGGTCTTGAAGAGAAGAAGAAGAAGAGGAGGAGGAGGAGGAGATTGGATTTATCCCCTGCCCTTCACTACCCAGAAGAGTCTCAGAGCAGCTTACAAACTCCTTCCCCTTCCCCTCCCCACAACAGCCACCCTGTGAGGTAGGTGGGGCTGAGAGAGCTCTGACAGAAACTGCTCTTTTTCGAGAACAGCTGTACCAGAACTATGGCTTGCCCAAGGTCATCTGGCCAGGTGCAAGTGGAGGAGTGGGGGAATCAAACCCAGTTCTCCCAGATTAGAGTCCACGCACTTAACCACTACACCAAACTGGCTCTCGAGACGGTCTCCCAATCTGCGTGGTCCCACCAACACATTATTTGAACAGTAAGAGAGCACCACAATAAGAAGCCTCTGAAAGCGCCTTCCTTGTAGTGGCTGTTTCCTATGGACTGCTCCGGTTGAAATGGGAAGTTATTGGCTGCTCCAATCCTTACACTATATGCCATGAAAAATACATTGATTTCAGCTTAAAGTTGAGAGAAGGCTGCCTGCTTGGCCCTTTCATTATCCTTTTCTCTGGGTTTGCCTCCGTCCAGTCACCGTCTGCTGGGGAGGGAGGCAGATGATCCTTTTGCATCAGGTATAACCAAGCTTATTCAACGGGCAGCAGAACAGCATGGCCTTGGAGAACAGAGCGGGGGGGGGGGGTGGACGGGAACTTACTGGGAAAGCCCCTCGTGGGCTGGTCTTCTGCAGGCCCTCGAATAGCCAAGGAAAAGCTGAGCCAACTGGGCGCTGTGGCAGCCAGCCCACACTGATGGTCATTGTCACCACAGCCTGGGACCAAGCCAAGGAAACCCAGTGGCTTGATGGGCTGCTCCAGGGCTCCTTCAACATTCCTAGAGAGGGGCTGTGGCCCAGTGGGAAAGCCTCTGCTTGGCATGCCGAAGGACCCAGGTTCAGTCCCCAGCAGCATCTCCAGTTGAAAGGATCAGGAAGGAGGTGATGAGAAGGATGTCTAACTCCAGGCCCTGGAGAGCTGCTGCCAGCCAGAGTAGACCAGACTGACCTTGACGGAAGGCAGCTTCCTATCCTGGTTGACCCAGAAGAGGGGCTGTCACCAGAGTGGCCAGGCACCTGCTTTGCATGTGGAAAGGTTCAGCCAGGAAACCTTTGCATGAATTCCTGGAAAGCTACCGCTTAGCAAAATGGGGCCTTACGATGGTGCCAGTCGGCTTCTCCCTCCACTTCAATTTCAACTCAATGTAAGAGAATTTCTAAAACTAAATGGAGCATTTGTCTGTGCCGCCACCCTTTTCTCGCATGCTACTAGTACAGAAGTGCATAGCTTTACCGTTATTTGCAGCCAAAACAACGATACCATCGAAATGGAAATCAGAAAGTAAACCAACATTGAACTCATGTTATAAGAAGTGATGGAATTTATACATAATAGAAAAAAATATCAGACATATTGAAACCAACCAAATCTAGTGGCAGATATAGTGAACTTACCAGTATATGACTACCTATTTTAGCCTACCTAGTTTCTCTAGAGAACTTACCAGATGTAATGGACAATCTTTATCTGTGGTAAATGTTGACGGTGTTAATACTAAGTTTCTGAAGGAAACAGCATGCACACAAAAGCTTATACCCAGAATTAAACTTTGTTGGTCTTAAAGGTGCCACTGGGCTCAAATTTTGTTCTCTTGGTTCAGACCAACACGGCTGACAACCTGAATCTATCTCCATATTTGGAGGCAGCAAAACTCTGAAACCCAATGCTAGAAAGCAACATCAGGGGAAGGCCTCAGTCTCTGTGCCCTGTTTTTTTTGACTGCCCTGGGCAACTGGCTGTGTGAAACAGTATGCTAGAGTAGATGGACGAGTGGTCTGATCGAGCAGGGCACTGCTTGTTTTATCTGAGCGATAATGTTGGATCCAACAGAGCCCTGTATCCATGGCTAAATGGGTCTTTGAATCTTCAGTTCCCATATCGAGCCCCAACAGTCTCGCCCCTGTACCCAGCTACAAGGGACGTGAATGATAGAAGAATCACTTCAAGACCAGAATTAGCACGATTGATGGGCACTTTACAGAGGATCTTTTTTACGTTTGTATCCTTTCCATATCTCTCCCTGCTGAGTACATTCCTGGCCCTTTCATTTTACAGACAACAGGCTAAGGCTGAGAGAATATTATGCGCCTGTGAAGAAATGCATTTTGTCCTGGGAGGTTTTAAATGAGCAAAACCTACACTCGTAGTTTTTAAAAGTTTCTTTCCCCCTTCTCTCTGCCCAGTACAGACAGGAAGGGGGAAATCAGTCCAAAGGCTTTCCAGCTTACCTTTATACATACACTAATAGCTCTGTCAGGAGAGACAATGAGATGGTCTCTCCCCACCTTCAAGCAGGGAATAGAGTTTTGGAGGACTTTAAACTACAGGGGTACCAGGAATAATCTCCAGGAAGAAGCTCCAGGAAGTGCTTCTTTGACATGGTGTGACCTGGTCAGTGGGAGGGGAAACTGAGATGATAAAAACTCCTTGCAGAAGGAAGGAGCTCTCTCTTTTTCTTGGCTGCTGCATCCATGAGCACACAGAGACCTCTCCATGGGGAAGCAGGCAGCTATTGATCATGTGCTCGCCTCAAGACCTGGAGCAAGCTTCAAAGTCATGGTAACTTTGTAGGGATCTGGAACAGCCTAAACTAAAGGAGCCTGTTCTATTTTAATATCTGATAGGGCATGTATAGAGAAAGCGGCAGAGGATTTGAGTTTTACCCATTTCTTTTGGTTCCCTTGCTGAATTTGGTGCTGTGCTAAAAGTATGCTTCTGAACATTCTCTTTTTAATAAATACTTTATAGCTTTGGATGCTGATAGTGGTTCTCTGTACCACATGGACCTCCACCATCTCAATTTTAAAAGGAGCCCCAAGAGGTGGAAGGCCGGCAGTTGGCAAGTGGTTATTCCTACAGGGGCACACAAGGCAGTAAACTGTCCATGTGGTGACCAGGCACTGGGCAGCAGGAGACACAGAGGCAAGGCCTCAGAACTTGGAAAGGGAGCTGGGAGCCCTGACCTTCCCAGTAGGTAATTCCTGCAAAAGGTCAGGTGGTGGCAGTGAGCTACCCTGAGAGTGGAAGCAAAGCCTCTCCAGGTGTTGAGAAAAACCCAGGAGGGCAGGGTGGAAACGGGGCACGAAAGCCAGAGCAGGCACGTTCCACCACAGTGCCCAAAGCCAGGCTGTAAGTCCACAGGGGAAGACAAGCAAATTGGCATCAGTTAGGGCCGAGCTGAAATCATGGAGTAACTTCCATGGTTTTGCTGGTGTTGAAAAATTCCAGCACCTTGGGGCAATGTTTTTTGTTTATTCCTTTAAATTCCACCCAGATTGGCAATGCTGGGCCACATGACAGTTGGCAGCATGCATCTAATTAATCCTGCAAGCAGCAACCAACAAGAGCGCCAAGGCCTGGTTCCCACATGCAGGAGAAGGAGGCGACAGCGTCCCGAAGGGGCAGAAGCGGCTGCACCATTTTAGACCACAGCAGTTGGTGCATTAAAAAATTCAACGCATGCCCCAAAACAGCGTGGTAGGGAGAGAGGCTATGCCCTCTCTTTTGGGAGCATTCCCCGTGCAGATCCTTTGCCTGCATCTTGCAGTTGTGCTATCCGATCTTCTGCCTCTGGGCTCTATCCCCTCCGGCAGGTATGAACCTCACGGAAATGCTTGGAGCACTGTCTGCTCCACCAGACACATCCGCTTCCAAACGCGGGAGCCGCAGCCTCCCGGACTCCTCCCAAACGGTTCCCAGTCTCCTTAACACCCCACGTTTCGGAGTTGCAGCAGGCTCCTCACTTGCAAGTTTGAATGCACACAAGCCTCTGCTGATCCCCAGATAAGTCGTGGAAAGGGGGATTAGAACTACTTAGTGGAGGAGAGAGAAGACGAGGGAAGGGCTGATCATTCGGAAGATATGACTATTTAAAGATAATGATTGCATAAATTTAATTAATGCTTTTTCATGCTGCAAATGGCCGTTTTGTAATTAATGTATCTAGCCCCGCTAAGCATGGGAGATCACATCTTCCCTCTGCCCCCCCATCCTCCCTCCCTCCCCAACCCAAATCCCTCCCCCCCCTCCTTCTGTCTTTCCATTTAATGAAAGACAGAAAGCAGATGACAGAAACAATTTGTCAGTGGGTTCGGGTGTCAAATGCCTAATTGGGTGCACTGAGCTAGCGGAAAGTAAAAAAAAGATGGGGGTGGGAATGGGGGGGCTGCTTGCTGCTCCTCCATGACTATGGCTTCGGGGTGGGTGTGCTTGTCAGTGGGGGGGGAGAAGGGATAAAGTGTTCCTCATTAATTGATGGAGATTAGGGATATAGATTGGCTGTGGCAGCAACTGGGCAGTGACAAGAGGGGGACGAGGGGGAAGCTGATTAAGCGCAGCACAAACAAGCTGCCAGATCTCACAACACGTTAAGTCCCGCCAGTGGTGACAACGGCGATGATTTGTCGCGGGGGGAAAGTTCTGCAGGATGCCCAGCCATCGACAGAGGCAACGTGGTAGAGTGGGCGGAACGTCGGGCTCGGACGGAGAAGACCCAGGTTCGAATCCCTGCGTGAGCACGGAGTTTGAAATTTGATAAATTTGATAGAAATTTGATCAATTCGGTAAATAAATAAATAAATAAGCTCACTGGGCGAGCCCATTTGCCGATGCCTCTCCTTCTCTCCTGGCATAGCCTACCTCCAAGGGCTGTTGTGAGGTTAAAGAAATGGCTGAACAGAAGGGAGAATGAGAATTAAGGATAAAGCGGAGAGGGGAAGATACTCGTTCCTTCCCCCGTTGCCCCAGCAGCCGTAATCTCATGCTTCCTGGTTTGGCTCGTGCTCGTGCTCGACTACCTCGACTCTCAAGCTCTTTCTCTCTCTGTGTTCCCTCCCTAAATTTCTGTCCCTGCCACTGACCACTGGTCAGCTTTATGCCTCGGTGGGACAAGGGGTGGTCAAACTTGCTCAGCATAAGAAACGTCAGATGTCTGAGAGCCGCAAGGCATGAGCAAATATCACACACATAAAAATACGCACACTTGCTTTTCATTAACATTAAGTGAGACTGCCAAAATTAAAAACAAAAGGGGTAAAAGCAGATATTGAGAAGGATATTTATTCGTCCAATGATATTGGTTTGCTAATTATATTTATTTGTCTTAGAGGGGGAGAGAGAGAGGTGAAAAGAAAGAAGGAAGGGAGGGAAAAAGCACGCCTCCCCTTCGCTTCCTCAGCTGCCCTGCCGGGAGCCGCACAATATGCATGAAAGAGCCGCATGTGGTTCCCGAGCCGCAGTTTCGCCACCCCTGATCTAGACCAACTGAAACACAACTGCACAGGCCAGCCACCGTCTGCCAAATTCCCACGGGGTATCACACAGGTGTGGATGGGGATGTTTAAGGGCCACGCAGGTGGATGGGACGGGCCGTGCACAATCCTCCCCCTCTCCTCACAAAGGCCTCTTCTCCTCCCCACCCCACCAGAGGGGGGAGAGTTTTCATCCAGTCTTCAAGCCCTCCTGGGCTAGAGGACAACTGAGAAGAAGTGGTGTGTGTTTGTGTGTGTGTGTGTGTGAGGGATTCACAAAGGGCTGGGAATGGTTCTGCCCTCCCTTCCCAAACCACACTTTTTGAAAAATAGATCATTTTTTTTTACAAGTGTGTGGGGGGGGGGGGGGAAACCTAGAGCTCCAACAAGTAAAAAGCAATAAAAATAGAAAAGCTGACAGAAAGGGGAGGCGGAAGACACAACCAAAGATTTCACCCTGTTAGAATTAGGACAGAAAATGATATCAAACGAGAGATGAATGCAGATGGGTTCCCTCCTCCTATCTTTTCCTCCCTCCTTCCCCTCTGTCATCCTCCTTATGACAGAGTTTGGAGTGTAACCAGTGATGGACTGTCCCTTTAACATGCCGGGAAAGTTGCCGGTGGGTGAGCCAGCCATTGCCTTGGAAGCCCCCCTCCCCATAGCCAAACCAGGGCTGTTTTAACATCCCAGCCAACCCTGATTGTAGAAGAAGAGGAGGAGGAGGAGGAGGAGGAGGAGGAGGAGAAGGAGGAGGAGGAGGAGGAGGAGATTGGATTTATACCCCACCCTTCACTTGGAGTCTCAGAGTGGCTTACAAACTCTCTTCCCTTCCCCACCACAGACACCCTGTGAGGCAGGTGGGGCTGAGAGAGCTCTGAGAGAAACTGCTCTTTTCAAGAACAGCTCTGACAGAACTATGGCTTGCCCAAGGAGAGCTGCTGCCAGTCAGAATAGAAAAACCCGCACTTGATGGAGATGCAGCTTTCTTGGGAGGGGCTCTGCCGGGTGTGCAGAAGACCCAGTTTACCAAGGAGATGATTCTTTAGCATCAGCTTTATACTAACTGCAATTGTTGACACAGTTCCCAAGTGTCAGTAGAGGAAGAAGAGAAGAGGTTGGATTTATACCCCATGGCCCTTCACTAGCTGAAGGAGTCTCAGAGCAGTTTACAATCCCTTTCCCTTCCCCTCCCCACAACAGACACCCTGTGAGGTAGGTGGGGCTGAGAGAGCTCTTGACAGAAACTGCCCTTTTTCAAGAACAGCTCTGACAGAACGATGGCTTGTCCAAGGTCATCCAACCACTGCAAGTGGAGGAGTGGGGAATCAAACCCAGTTCTCTCAGATTACAGTCTGCACACTTAACCACTACACCAAACTGGCTCTCAACATCCAATACGACGACAACTTTCATAAAATCAACTCCCTAAAACAGCTCGACTGGACAGGCAGGAAGAGCAGAAACTGAACCAAACAGGCGCACATGGAAAACATCAGCAGTTTACAGTTGGCTGGGAAAGAAAGAAGATTTGGTCCCAGGCAAAAGGGTTGGGAATGACCCCTACACTGTGAGGGGGAAGGTCCTAGTTTGGATGCATTGCTGAAAAGACGGCCTGAGAAATGCACCAAGAGATGTTCGGGGACAGAAGTTGGGAAACAGACCAACAAACCAAGTTTGGAGTGTCATGAAAAGGTGCTGCTGAATTGTTTGGTAACTTGCTGAATAGCCGGGTTAGGGGCAGGTGGCACCTTCCCTGGGACATCTCCAGCGTCGCCTAGAAGTTCCTACCTTCCCTCCCTTAATTTCAACCCATCCTTGTGAGTCCTCTCCTCTGCTGCCGACAGGAACAGCTCCCTGCCCTCCTCTAATAAGTGACAGCCCTTCAAATCCTTCAAGAGAGGCATCCTGTCCCCCCCTCAGCCTCCTCTTCTCCAGGCTGAACATTCCCAAGAAGTCCCTCGGCCTTTCCTCCTAGGGCTTCTTGGTCTCCAGCCCCCTGATCATCCTCGTGGCTCTCCTCTGCACATGCTCCATTCTGTCCACACCCCTTTTGAAGTGAGGGCTCCAGAACTGCACACAGTACTCCAGGTGTGGCCTGATTATATGGTATCCTAGGACTGGACTGAGTGAAGCTGCAGGTCCCATGGACTATCAAGTTGGGTGTGGGTAAATATGAGGAGAATGCCGACCATCTCGCCATATTGCCACAAATCCACATTCTGATTTTTTCACCACGTGTTCTGACAACAAGCCTCTTAGGCCAGTCCTGTTGGAGTAACCAGGTCACTTCGGCATCCTCTTCACACTCATCTTCAGCAGCAACACGTTCAGTCTCATCATATTGCCAGGCGGATGGGTGTACCTTGTGCTTCACTGTGTTGCCTTCCCAGGTGGGGAAACCCAACTTGCTTGCTGCCCTAATAAACCCACAGCACTGTTAAAGCAGGTCCATCTGCGTGATCACCAATGGTTCCCAAAAAGGTAACTGAGATAGGACAACCTCTCAGGTGAGGAATCCAGTCCATTATTTAGTTCCATCGGTTTGGGAAATAGTGCCTTGGTCAACGAATTATGGTGGTGGAGAAGACTCTTGAGAGTCCCTTGGACTGCAAGGAGATCAAATCAGTTAATCCTAAAAGAAATCAACCCTGACTGTTCCCTGGAAGGCCAGATAATGAAAATGAAGCTCAAAGGCTTTGGCCACTTTGGGGACGGCAAAGGATGAGATGGTCAGAGAGTGTTGTCGAGGCAACAAACATGAAATTAAGCAAACTCTGCAGGATGGTGGAAGACAGGAGGACCTGGTGTGATGTGGTCCGTGGGGTCATGAAGAGTCAGACTCGACTGTGAAACTGAACAACGACAACAAGAAGAAGAAGAAGAAGAAGAAGAAGAAGAAGAAGAAGAAGAAGAAGAAGAAGAAGAAGAAGAACCGAAGAGATGGCCCTGCATTGCTTCACTGCTGTGTCCAAGCACTTCTGGCTCATAGGCAACCAACGGATGTCAGTTCAGAGTCTTTAGACATAATAAGTCAATGGAATGGTGTCCATGAGTGACAGCTGATGATGGAAGATAGATGCAAAGTCAGATGCTTGCATGTGTGTGTGAGAGAGACATTCTCTGCCAGTGACCATCCTAAGCAGAGTCTACTGCTTCAAAGTCTACTAATGTCAAAGGGCTGAGAAGTACGGACCTCTGCTGAGGATGGCACTGTAAGTTCTCTCACTGTAACTGAAGCCAGGTCTCCTCCTGTTGGCACAGCAAATACTGTTTTTTTCCTGTCTGATATTTCCTGTCTGGATATTGGCAGGCTATAACTGCAGGTCTATCCGGTGCTTCCCAAATAACATCTGTAGAATTTTGAGTGTGACATCTAGTGCTTGTCTCTATTGAAAAGCTGTCTTTTTTGGGGGGGGGGGGGTTCCTTCAGAGAACATTTCATCAAGACACCAGTGCTATTAGCTATGTGATCTAGCAGATCACGGGGAAGGGCTGTGGCTTAGCGGCAGAGCGTATGCTTGGCATACAGAAGGGCCCAGGTTCAATATCCGGTATCTCCAGTTAAAAGATTTGGCAGTAGGTGATGTGAAAGACCTTCTCTGCCTGAGACCTGGAGAGCTGCTGCCAGTCTGAGCAGGCAATACTGACCTTGATGGACCAAGGAGGTCTGATTCAGGATAAGGCAGTGCCAGTTTGGTGTAGTGGTTAAGTGTGCGGACTCTAATCTGGGAGAACCGGGTTTGATTCCCCACTCCTCCACTTGCACCTGCTGGTGTGACCTTGGGTCAGTCACAAGCTCTGGCCACAGCTGTCCTTGAAAAAGAGCAGTTTGTGTCAGAGTTCTCTCAGCCCCACCCACCTCACAGGGTGTCTGTTGTGGGGAGGGGAAGGGAAAGGAGTTTGTCCATCGCTCTGAGACTCCAAGTGAAGGGCGGGGTATAAATCCAATCTCTTCCTCTTCTTCTTTTTCATGTGTTCAGGTTTAATTTCTTTTGTCTGTCTGTCTGTCCATCTCTCCATTCATTGGCCATGAAACTTGGTGGTATGATGGAACTAAGCACTGTACCCATAACCTATCGGGTGTTTCCTGCTAGCGCTGTATCCACTTGCAGCTACGGATGGCCAGGCACCCGCTAATTTGGCTCATGTCCTGATTGCCCATCATCACTCTCCGGACCGAGCTGCTGGCCGACTGCGGACTCTGTCTGGTGCAGAATTACGACAGATTACAGAGAACATATTGGAGAGGGATGGGAGAGGCTGTTGTGGTTTGTTCCTCTGTCATCTCGCTGCAAATGTGCCCCAATGGGCAATTGATATTTATTAGGGAACATACAATAACTGTCTCATTAAATCAAGAGCCAAGCATAGGCTGGGGGCCTTAATTTAAAGCGTCACTGGTTTGAGTGAATTATGGGAAACGAGTCGGCCGGGACGAGAGCAGAAACGATGGGGAAGGGTACAGCTTAGACGTTCTAAGGACCGGTGCCCACGGGGTTGTCTCCTTCAACATGGAACTTGAAATCTCACCTCGCAAATGGCAGTGCCTGTGTTTTAAAGGCCGCCTTGAAAGCAGAGGTTAATGCTCCAGATTGCATTCCAATTGAAAACGCACTAACCGGTAAATTCAGTTTGTGTCGAGTGGAAATGCTTGAGCTGCTATAGCATTGGGCGGGGGGCGGGGCAGGGAGAGGAGGGTTGGAGCGGCATGGAGCATGGCCGGGAGGGAGGGGCTTGCACTTCTCCCCGGCTCTCTCCAACAGAATTAAATTTCAAAGTTTAATGAGTTGTGAGAGAGCTGCCTGGATGAGAGAGAGAGAGAGAGAGAGAGAGAGAGAGAGAGAGAGAGAGAGAGAGAGAGAGAGAGAGCACACGTTCTGGGCCCTGCCAAGAACTGTGAACCGTATTTAGCCGTGCGTGCGGCTGTGTGTGTGTGTGAAGAATGTGAGGGAGGGGGGAAGAAAAAAACCCATCAGGGTATACAGCAAGTGAAAAATGTCAGGGTAAATTGCTCTTGACAGTGCTAATGTCTGCACCTCATAGCAATAATTATATGTAGATAAATAGCAAAATAGCTCTCAGCTGGAGCCTTCAGTCTGAGTGCAGATGCCTCGAACTGCCAGCTGGGGACCTTTAACATGTTGTTTTTTTACCCCCCCCATTTCTCCTCCTTTTGGCTGAAGGCTGAGGAACCTCCGTTCATTGGAAGCTGGATGAAAAGACCTCACCTGCACACCTGATGGAGGCTGCCCCAGGTTTTAGTCTAGAGCCCCCTGCTGGTTCGCAGCTGCAACTGTACGGCAATCCAAACAAATATTGGGGGGTTGCGCCCCCCATGCTGTCTCTCAGTGTCAGATGCAGAAGGGTTACTTGATGGGAAATGTACTCTGCACATGGTCTCCTTACTTTTTAAAGTCCTGAGGTCGAAACAAAGCATAGAACAAGACTGAGGGCTGTTAAAAATTTGTAAGTTTTTTCTTTTGCCCTATCCCCAAGGAACTCAGGGTGTCAGATATGGATTTCCCCTCATTTCTTTCTCCTCAAAACAACCCTTTGAGGTAGGTTACATTGAGAGAGAGAGAGAGAGAGAGAGAGAGAGAGAGAGAGAGAGAGAGAGAGAGAGCGCAACTGGCATAAGGCTCCTCGGTGGAGAAAAGGGGGTCAAAGAGACAGGCACGCTCTCTCTCATAAGACTAGGGAAGATGAGGAGAGGGTCATGCTTCAGAGCCGTCTCCAAGAAGCACTTCTTCTTACAACACATCCTGTCATACAGTTTGACGGGATCATGCCACCATAAGGTATGGATGAGTTTGTTTTCTTTAAAAAAAACACATTTGGGCATATTGTTTGGGAGTGCATCTTTCAGTGGCTATTAGCTATGTTGGTTAGACTGAACCTTCATGTTCAGTAGCAACATCTCTTTGACCATCAACGTCCGGAAGGGCGGGGGACAGTGGTGAAAGGCCTTTTGTTGGAATCTGCCAGTGTCCCCACTTCTGTCATGAAAGAGTTAATCTGTTGCTTGTGTTTACAACTCATAGTCAATTAGCATAGAGCCAATTAAACATCTGTAAAAGTTCCCACTACAGAAAGGTAGGATTCTAAGTAAGGGGATCTGAGTTTATTAGTTGTAGTAAGCCTTTGACAACATATTGGATCTGAGTTTCTCTATTGGTTAAACAGTTCTATTGGGGTTATTGCATGCTTTTGCCCGCCTAGGCAGTTTTGGGGAGCCAGTTTGGTGTCGTGGTTAAGCGCGCGGACTCTACTCTGGGAGAACCGGGTTTGATTCCCCGCTCCTCCACTTGCACCTGCTGAATGACCTTGGGCAAGCCGTCGTTCTGATAAGAGCTGTTCTTGAAAAAGAGCAGTTTCTGTCAAGAGCTCTCTCAGCCCCACCGACCTCACAGGGTGTCTGTTGCGGGGAGGGGGAGGGGGAGGGGAAGGAGTTTGTACGCTGCTCTGAGACACCTTTGGGTAGTGAAGGGCGGGGTATAAATCCAATCTCTTCACTCTTCTTCTTTTTCTTCATTGTTTTAGAGACCACAAGGTTTTTAGCCAACACAGAGGTTAGATCAGGAAAAGTTATATTGCTGTGCTTTATTTATTATAGTGTGGGCTGATTGGTGCAAGCTATCTAAGGTCCTTTCCGCACTAGACCTTAGACCCTGGTTCAGCCCTGTCCCCGAACTTACATTCTACACTACACTCGAGTTCACCCCTGTAATTATCTTGGGGTATTTTTTGTTTCCACATTACACTGGGGTCACCCCGGTTTCGCCCCACACTTGTCCTGGGATAAACGGATGCTGTTATAACCAGGGATAAATGCAAGGTCTTGTGTCCCGAGTTGAACTCTGATAAAACCAGGGATGAGATCCAAGTGCGGAAAGGACCTAAGTTGCATGTCAAAGAACTTTTCCCATCTAGGGTCACTAGCCGATTTGACCTTCCTGGCTGCAAATGTGGCGTGAGCGACATACAAGGCCCAGCAATTCTACTGTTATCCATCACTGTCCCTCTGACAGGCAGAGAAACTCTCCATGCTTTTTGGCAGCAATCTTTCCTAACCCCCTTTTTAAAGTGGAGATGCCAGGGATTGAACCCAGAATTGTCGGTTTGCAAAGCAGGTATTCTGCCACTGTGCTATGTTGGCAGCTAAGCCACGTCGACGGCTGTGCAATTAGCCTGAAAAAGTAGAGTTTTTCTTTTCTTTTCTTTTTTAAACTGAAGAGCAAGGGGTGGAGCTGGGGGGATAAGCTGCAAGATTCCTCTCTCTCCGTCTGTCTCTTTTGGCTTATGGAATTTGCAAACTGCAATTCCGGAGAAAAAAAAAACACAAACAAGAAAACATAGCTCCATTCTTTGCAAAACAAAAATATGTTCTTTGGAACTTCCTAGTTGTCAAACACCTTTTTTGTTTAGCTCAACAACTAATCCACTTATCGGTGGATAAAGCTGCCGGCGCATCACCAGGATGATAAAAAGCATACACAAAAAATTAGCACAAATGCGCCCGTGGCGCTCTCACGTTTAAACAGGCACCAGTGGGGGCAGAGAGAGATAGAAAGGGGGGGAGAGAGAGAGAGAGAGAGAGAGAAATACAGACACGGCTCCTTTTTTTAAATTAAAAAACCCCTACAAACTCAGTTTCCTCAGGAGAGATTTTGGTAGATAGGAGCTTTATACAATTTCCCCCCTCCAAGTCCCTCTTTCGCTGTGCAGACAAACCCGAATGCCGAAGCGGCAGAGCACCGGGAGATCCTATCAGCAGAGGAGGGACAAGATTGGAATAGAGAATGGGATTTGCCAGGGTGGATTTTTAACACAGGCTTCTTCTTCTTTGTTCCCTTTTAAAAACAAGGTGCCCAAGTTCCCCAGCAAGCTCCAGCACAAGGCGGGGAGGGATGCCCGTGCCCCTTTTCGATTCTGTCCGTGGCTTCTTTCTTCCACTGGTTTTGTGGCGGGTGTTATTGATCTGTTTGCATTCTTCATACCACCGGGACCCCTGTGCTTGCAGTATGTGGCATCCGCATGCAACTGATGAAAAAGGTGTGTGTGCGGGGGAACTGCACATGTTTCATGGGAAGACATCAGTGCAAGGAAATGGAAAAATAAAGAGTCACGAATTCCAGTTTGCGTGCGTGAGAAGTGAAGAAGAAGAAGAAGAAGAAAAAGAAGAAGAAGAAGGAGATTGGATTTATACCCCGCCCTTCACTACCCAAAGGTGTCTCAGAGCGGCTTACAAACTCCTTTTCCTTCCCCTCCCCACAACAGGCACCCTGTGAGGTAGGTGGGGCCGAGAGAGCTCTTGACAGAAACTTCTCTTTTTCACGAACAGCTCTTGCCAGAACTATGGCTTGCCCAAGGTCATCCAGCCAGGTGCAAGTGGAGGAGTGGGGAATCAAACCCGGTTCTCCCAGATTAGAGTCCACGCACTTAACCACTACACCAAACTGGTCACCAAGTGACCTTTTCCAAGCTGAAATAGCAGGATGTGAAATCTGGAGTCACCCCTCATCCAAAGACACCACTTGGCCCAAGGCCTGTGAGGATGAGCACCCCAGCCTCCTCAGCTAACCCAATATTCTGGGCAGGGCAGGACCAGCGGCACCAGCTCTCTTGTGCCAACTTGCTCCAGTAGCTCTGCTTTCTCATTGCTGTGACTGTCGGAGGCTGGAAGGGACATTTCAGGGAGCTGGGAATCCATCAAGAGGCACACACCTGTCAGGCTGGCATCTGGAACTAAATGGAAACACTTGCCCGGAGGTGACCTTCCACCTTCCAGCCTCCCTGCCCGTCTTTCCAGACCAGAGCACTTCTCTTGACGGTGCTTAGTCGACCCCTCTTGGTGTGGCCAGATCTGGGCTCCTGGGCAAAATGCGGAGCAAGGAGGAGAAAGGAAGGTGTAAGAGGGGAGGCAGGGAGAGGGGAACCAACCAGTGTGAAAGCGGGGCCTGGGAGGAGGAGGAGGAGGAGGAGGAGGAGGAGG